>NW_022589733.1:10779683-11030972 GCF_004348235.1 Phoca vitulina | reverse complement strand
TATTTAGGGTGCCTGGGTGGCTCAGTTGGTTAAGCGACTGCCTTCAGCTCAGGTCATGATCCTGGAGTCCTGGGATTGAGTCCCACATTGGGCTCCCTGCTCAGCAGGGAGTCTGCTTCTCCCTCTCACCCTACCCCCTCTTGTGTTCTCTCTCTCTCTCTGTCTCAAATAAAAATATATATATATAAATATATATATAAATATATATATATATAATGGAATATTACTCAGCCATAAAAAAAAGAATGAAATCTTGCCACTTGCAACAACATGGATGGATCCAGAGGGTATAATACTAAGTGAAATAAGCCAGTCAGAGAAAGACAAATACCATATGATTTCACTCATTTGTGGAATTTAAGAAATAAATTTTTTTAAAAATTTAAGAAATAAAACAAATGAACAAAGAAAAAAGAGACAAACCAAAAAATAAACTTAACTATTTAACTACAGAGAACAAACTGGTGGTTACCAGAGAGGAGGTTGGTGGGGGGGATGGGTGAAATAAGTAAAGGGGATTAAAAGTACACTTATCACAATGAGCACTGAGTAATGTATAGAATTGCTGAATTGCTATATTGTACACCTGAAACTAATATAACACTGTACATTAAAGAAAAAGAAACCAAAAATAGTACTTATTGTATAATATCATTTATGTAAAATTATAGAAAACATAAACTAACCAGTAGTGATAGCAAGCAGATCAGTGGTTGCCTAAGAGCATGTTGGGAGTAAAGGAAAGGTTTGTGCAGCTGGGGAGATAGGGATTACAAAGGCGCAAGTGGAAACTTCTGGGGGTAATGGATGTGTTCACTATCTTAATTGTGGTGATGATCTCATGGGTGTAGCATACATCAAAACTTATTATATACCTTAGATATGTGTAGTTTATTGTATGTTATTTATACCTCCATAAAGCTATTATCCAAAAATGCATGCATCTCTAATATGATAACTTAAAAAGAGAAAGTACAGATTAGTTCCCATATCATATTTAAACATATGTTATATGGAGAAAAATATGACAATAAAGGGGCACCTGGGTGGCTCAGTCGTTAAGCGTCTGCCTTCGGCTCAGGTCATGACCCCAGGGTCCTGGGATCGAGCCCCACGCCGGGCTCCCTACTCCGCGGGAAGCCTGCTTCTCCCTCTCCCGCTCCCCCTGCTTGTGTTCCCTCTCTGTCTCTCTCTCTCTGTCAAATAAATAAAATCTTTAAAAAAAAAAAAAAGATTACTTATAAAGATGCAAAGAGTATCTTATACAAAATATCCTCACTATGTCACTGCCCTATGATACAAATTTCTCTTTGAAATTAAAGATATGGTTCATAGGTTAACAAAAGAGAGTTCCCATTTTCTGAATTTTTTTTTAAAGATTTTATTTATTTATTTAACAGAGAGAGACAGCGAGAGAGAGAACACAAGCAGGGGGAGTGGGAGAGGAAGAAGCAGGCTGTCCGCCAAGCAGAGAGCCGGATGCGGGGCTCGATCCCAGGACCCCGGGATCATGACCTGAGCCGAAGGCAGACGCTTAACGACTGAGCCACCCAGGCGCCCCATTTTCTGAATTTTTAAATGATTATTTTTTAAAGTTGTAAGATTAAAATCACATTGATTATAAATATATTTAATTGATTTTTTAAAAAGTAAAAAATGTGAAATGATATGTAAAGCTACCCAAAATTGTTAGAGAATTTTTTCAGATAATTAAGAAACATATAATCATATAAAATGTGTAAAGTATATAAATTTAAAAAGCAGAAATAAAATAACAAATCCATATCCCAAAGCAACTACTCTGTTTAAAAACAAAACTAAAAAGACAGATATCAAAATGTATTTGAGCAGATAATTAAAATCATAATCTCTATAGTTTTGTATTATGATTTTTTCTTACTACTGAATCAAAATATTTCCTCAATCACAACAGAAACTCTGCAATAAATTTGCTATTTGACTGTTTGATTTGAGATGGTTTTAGTAAATCCTAGGTGTGTGACTACTGTTCTTTGACTTTTTTAAAGCTTTGACTGCTCTTAATAAATAACATGAATTGGAAAGATAGAGGCATGATCTTAATTCCACATTTTGTATGCCCCACACCATTCAATAGGACTAGAGAAAGTTTCCAGTATTTTCTCTGCAATTTGAAATCTTTTTTGGGCTTAGTATAAATAGTTGTAGGTCAACATCTCAATAACTTTCTATAAAACACAAAATAGAATATGTCCAAAATGCTATATTTTTCAGGACTATTAAGTTCCAATGTTATTAAGTTCAAACTTGAACTAGCCCTGTAGGGTGAACTGCAAGAAACACACTCATAAATTCTGAATTCAGTAGCATTCACTTAGACAGTCTGCATACTTCTTGAATATTCCCAAGAGGCTTGTTTCTTCTTTGGATTTTTCCCCTAATATACGTACACTTATTTATAAATTTTATATATATACAAGTCTACCCATACATTATAAATACAGGATAAAAGACTTTTTTTAAATATGAAATAAAAATGAAATGACCCATATTTTAAAAATAATTATTTAATGTATTATTGGAATAAGCAACCTTGTTACTGTCATTAAAAGTATATCACTATGGGCGCCTGGGTGGCTCAGTCGGTTAAGCGACTGCCTTCGGCTCAGGTCATGATCCCAGGGTCCTGGGATCGAGTCCCACATCGGGCTCCCTGCTCTGCGGGGAGCCTGCTTCTCCCTCTCCCACTCCCCCGGCTTGTGTTCCCTCTCTCACTGTGTCTCTCTCTGTCAAATAAATAAATAAAATCTTTAAAAAAAAAAGTATATCACTATGACTCAAAGGTCTGGCTCTTAGTTCAATTCTTTCAAAACTATGTTTTAGCAAAGCTAAACTAGCTATCCCCCACAACGCAGAAATCTTTAAAAAGGAAAAGAAAGAACATCATCAGCTTCCTAAAATAAGTCATAATACTTATTTACCAATCACATAGGATTTGCTTCATGTTTTGGATGTATCATTTTTAAATATCTTGCTAAGGGTGAAGATTTCATACAAGCTTTAGTCAATATCTCAAGGCAAAATAAACAGAATGTGGTATATTAATAATCATGTCTGTAATGTATATATCAAGTAGTTTCCTAGAAAATTTTTTTTTTTCAGTCTACTTGTTTGACTTGATTAGCTTGTTGTTTTTAGTCTCCCTGTGCATGCCAGCAGGCTTGTAGAGGAATAAAAAAAATGTGACTCTATCATTTTCCAGTGTTTGCTCTTTTGCTTGCATTATTGACATAATTTAAAATTCATGATTCTTTGCAGTAATCATTTTTAGCAGTTTTATTGAGGTATAATTGACATACAATAAATTGCACATATTTAAACTGTAAAATGTGATTCGTTTTGACATATGTATACACTCAGGAAACCATCACCACATTGTCTTGATTATGCAGCTCTATATTAAGTCTTGAAATCAGGTCGGATATTCTTTATTCTTCTTTTTCAAAGAAGTTGTGGCTATTCTAAGTCCTTTGTGTTTTTTATATGAATTTTAGAATCAGTTTGTCTATTTCCACACACAAAGACTGTTGGGGATTTTGACTGGGATTGCACTGAATCCATAGATCAATTAAAGGATAATATACATCTTAACAATTTTGAGTCTTCTTGACCAAATATCTATTTTTCCTATCAAGTATTGAGAGAGATGTATTAAAATCTATGACAAAAAATTGTGGAGTTGTCTATTTATTAGTTGCAGGTCTGTCAGTTTTACTGTCATGTATTTGAAGATCTGTTATTAGGTGCATACACATTTAGAATCATTATGTCCTCTTGATAAATTGATTCCTTTATCATTATGATTCACCTTTTTCCCTGGTAAGAGTCTTTTCTCTGAAATCTACTTTGTCTGATTTTAAAATAGTCACTCCAGGTTTCTTTTGATCAGTGTTAGCATGGTAGCTGTTTCCATTGTTTTACTTTTACTTTCCATTGTTTTACTTTTACATTTAAGTACATTTCTTGTAGGCAGCATACACAATGTCCTGCTTTTTAACCAACCTAAAAATCTTCACTTTTTCCTTGAGGTATTTAGAGTATTTATATCTAAAGCAATTATTCATATAATTAGGTTTCTGTCTTATTGTTTTCTATTAGTCCTATCTTTCATGTTCCTTTTTCATTTTTTTTTTGCCTTCTATTATATAAATTAAATATTTTTATGAATTCAATTTATTTCCTTTGTGGATTTATGAGCCATAATTCTTTGTCTTGTTATTTTAGTGGGTTTGTTGTTGGTTTTTTTTTTTTTTTACTGCTCTAAGGTTTACAGTATTCACCTTTATCACAGTCTACTTTTGAGTGATATTATACCACTTCCCATATAGTATAATATCCTTATAATAGTATGCTTTCTATTCTCCACTTCCCCCTTTATCCTATTGTCATATTTTTTGTTTTTATATACATTATAAAGCCACACTATGTTGTTATTTTTGTTTGAACAGCCAATGATCTTTCAAAGATATTTAAAAACAAGAAATAAGTAAAATTTAAAATTAAAATAAAATTCTGTATTTGCCCATAGAGTTACATTTCCAGTGCTCTTCAAAGTCTTCCTACAGTTCACTGATGCTCTATGCATTTTTTTATTCTCTTTTATCTCTTCGCTTTGTTCAGTTTCTACTGTTACGTCTTTTCATGTTTACTAACCTTTTCTTCTACAATATCTAATCTGCTGTTAATCCCATCCAGTGTATTCTTCATCTCATGCATTGTGGTTTTCATACTCAGAATTTCAATTTAGATCTATTTTATATCTTCTATGTGTCTAACTAACTTTTAGGATATATAGAATACAATTATAATAAATGTGTTAGTGTCCTTGCCTGTAATTCTAATACATGTCAGTTCTGAGTTGGTTTTGATTATTTTTTTCCTCATTACGAACTGTATTTCCCTGCTTCTTTGCATGCTTCATAAGTTTTCACTGAACGCCAGACATTTAGAATTCACCTTGTTGGGTACAGGATTTTTTATATTCCCATATTCTTGAGCTTGGTTCTGAAATGCATTTAAGTTACTCCAAATGATTTGATCTTTTTTAATTTTTCTATTGATATTCATTAGGTAGCACTGAGGTATGCTCAGTCCAGGGATAATTATTCCTCACTACTGAAGTAAGAGCCTTCTCTGTACTCTACCAAATGTAGAGTATGGTAGGTCCCATCAGTGCTCCAAGACAGGCGATACAGCTCTAGTACCTTGGACAGCCTGTGGAAATTTTGGAAAATTTAAATATATAGTCCAATTTATTCCCCACCCAGGCAGAAGCTGGGATCTGGGCTTTTTTACCTGCTTGCTGGGTGTGGAGCCTGAAGGAGGGGCTATGGTGACTGTTTGCATGCTAATTCAAACCACCATCTTTGTTCTCACTGATCCTGAGGTGCCTAGAACATGCCAGGTCCCATCAGTGTGCCAAGACAGGTAAGACAGAAGCCAGTATCTTGAGCAGCCCCCAGAAAAGTTGGAACACTGGACTCACAGCCCAGCTCTTTTCCTTCCCCCAGGGAGAAGCTAGGAGCTGGGGGTTTCTTCTGGTTGTATGGTGCTATGTCAGAAGTAGGGTTATGGTCAGAGAGTGTGTCAATTTTTCCCACCCACTTCAATGTGGCTGGTTTCCTCTCCCCTGGTGCAGGAATCTCACAACTAATTTCTGGATTTCTCACTAAGGGAATTTGTCCATATACTGTTGTTGAATCAATGTGTTCAAGAGGGGAAGGAGGGTCCAGGGCTTCCAATTCCACTATCTTGCTGAAGTCACCCTCTAGTCCTCTCTTAAATAATAAGGCGGATCTTTTGTGTGATGGTCAACAAATGCACAGAAAACACTATGAACTGAGCTAAACGCTATAAAGCAATATAATGCTTTTCACTTAGAGCATTTAACCAAGGAAACTGACTGACTATATGAAAAGGAAACATTTTCTTGAGAAAGTTAATAGATGATGAGTAGAGAAAAATGTCTCCAAGAAAAGGAAGTGTTCCTCTAAAGAACCTGTAACAGGAAGAAGTGTGGAGCCTTGGAACCTAGAGCAAGCATGAGGCAGGATGGTGCCAGGAAGGTAGCCAGGGTCAGATCATGTACTTTGAAAATGGTAGTAAGTATTTTAGACTTTCTTCTGAGAGCAATCAGAAACCACTAAATTATTTTTATCAGAGAACAATACAATTAAATTTGTGTTTTAAGAAGACTGGGTTTTTTGTTCCTTCCAGAAAATCAAAGGGAAAGGGAAGAAGCAGGATGGAAAATCTAGTAGTCTTTGACCTAAATTAGTATATTGGAAGGGAGAAGAAAGAATACACCAAGTATCAGCCCGCAGAACACATAGGGTTGGGATGTATTTCCCTCCTTGCCATGGGAGGGTAATACACTAGGCAGTATTGTATGTGGTCAAAAGTGCCCTAGATTGTAGAGTACAACACACTTACGTTCAATTCCTGGACACTTCTTAGTTGTGAAATTCTAGGCAAGTCAATTATCCCTATTTTACAGATGAAGAAACTAAAGCTCATAGAGGTTAATCATACCTACTCCACACAGATGCAGTGTGATAAGTAAAACTTTTCAGTATACTACTAGTCCCATAATAAGTGTACAAAAAATGTTAGCTCCCAGGGGTAGTGGTGTTGTAAAACTAAGCTGGCTCAAAAAGATTAAGTTATATATGCTCTGGGTCACGCAACTGATAGATGTAAAATTGTTTTTAAAAAATTACCTTCTCAGTTCACAGATTATTTAGTAAAAAAAAAAAAAAAATTGTATCAATTTATACCACCACAAAAAAAAACAATGCAAATTTCACACTCTGGCACAAACATTTTAAAAATGTCATTTTAAAAAAACATTATTTTATTAAACAAGATTTTCAATGATTGTGTTCTATTTCTGGATTTTCCAGCAAAAAAAAAAATTATTTCAAACATAAATGTTAACATCTGTGGTACTATATGACTGTAAAAGTCTAGATCAAAGGTTATACTGAGAAACAGACTGTAGTCCACAATATTATAAAGTGAAAATATCTGCTGTTGTGTCTTATTATCTATTACCATTTTGCTTTTATTCTTTCACAGGAGTTGATAAGGGCTATACTGTTATTCAAAATAATCTATATTTGCAACTTCAAATAGGGATCTTGGAGATTACACCTACAGAGAGTCCTTTTGAAAAAGCACATGCATGTTCATTTACCTACTAAGCCAATGCACGTTACGGTTTATCCTACAAATATGCTAACCACCATCACATTGACCTTCAGTGGAAGAGCTTAGGGAGTAGCAATTTCAGGCAATGATCCTCTTCACTGTTTATCTATCTCATCCTTATATAGCATGTCAGTTTCCTTGGAGATATTCCAGAAACTGAATACTATGAAAAAAAATGAATTAAAATGATTGTCTTGTCTGATTAAAATCCCAGTAGATGTGCCTTTTAGGGACAAAATTCTTTGAGCGTACTTGCAATTGGACAATTTTTTTGTTTCTTAATCATTTACATTTCTTATGCTTGAACCAATGTAATAACAAAACCGAACAACAGCTAAAGAATTCCTCTTATTTGAGTGAAAGGACCAAATCCTATGAGGATAAACAGGACCCAGATAGAACACTGTTTCCACTTCAATTCATTTTGCTGCCTCTTTAAACAAATCACATGAAGCCAAAAAACCACCCTGTTTGTAATCAACAGCTCAGTCTCTAATACCATCACAGTTTCCTCTGAAAATGTTGCCTGAGCACTTGAAAAATCATCTTAAAATATATTTTTCAAGTGGCAGGCATAATTGGTGTAACATGAATTAGTCCGACTAATATTCAGACTGATGATGTTTATTTTGATGTTGTGCAGACACTTACCACACTCTTATCTGTAACACAAATATGGGGAAAGCTGATTAGTGATTATGGGAGATCTAACTTTCCATGCTGACACTGACCCTTGAATTTTTCTTTTAGTTTGAAAAATTGAGTTCAGATCTTTGAGCCAGAGTATGGTAAAATGGGGTTATTCTTTGGACAAGGTGCTATCTAAGGAAGTTTTCAGTTGATGTTTTATGAATCTCTGCACAGGTCATGTAGGAAGAGATGTGTCCCTGCAAGTGGAGGTAATGTAGGCGTCTGCAAAGATCAATCTCATGGGTGTTTTATACACATGGCAAAGGAGATACCAGTATATTAACATGAACATATTCCACAAGGTAGAATTTAAAGTGGACAGGTAATTATTTTTTTCCTTCTGATGTTTATTACCTTGGGTTTACAATGCTGAATTAAACATGCTGCTCAATTATTCCATGCAAACCCTTCTCTGGTTTTACTCTGTTTTTATTTTCCCCCTATCACCAGTACCCATTTCCTTTCTCCTCACTACTCTTGACTGTGTACATAATTTTGTAAAACATTCAATGTTGTTTTATGTGTGTTTGTTTTCAGCTTACATAAGTGATGCTTAATTAATTTATAATTCAAAACTATACATCTAAAATCAATCCAAGTTTTATTATATGTACCCAGTTCATTGCTTGTGATTTTACCAGAAACAAGCACATAGGTTACCTCAAAGTTTTCATTACCACAAATAGTATATAAACAAATTGAAATCTAAAGATCAGCAAAAAAAACCATGTTAGCAGAGAGAGACAGTCCCTTGAAGAAGGGACGGTATGATAATCTTGAGCATATCCCCTTTATAGACCTATGTGACATTTTTTTAAGATCTATTTATTTTGAGAGAGAGCATACAAGTGGGGAGAGGAGCAGAGGGAGAAGGAGAGAGAGAATCTCAGGCAGACTCCCCACTGAGTGAGGATCCCGACACAGGGCTTGATCCCACAATCCTGAGATCATGACCTGAGCCAAAGCTAAGAGTCAGACGCTTAACCAATTGAGCCATCCAGGCACCCCTATGTGACATTTTTAATGGGATAGATAACCAGAAGTAGGAATTGTTAGTCTACAGATCTGTCATTCCTTATTTCATTACAAACTGTCAAACTCTCCAAAATGTCTGTATTTTTTTTATATCTCTGCCAGAAATACAAAAAGGTTTCCATTTGTCCATATTCTTCATCAAATTTGGTACTTTCTAACTTTCTGTTGTGTTTTCAATGTCATGGGTAAAATGGTACCTCGTTCATTGTTCTAATTTGTCTTTTTCCCATTATAGTAAGCTTGAGTATCTTTTCTCATCTAGTTTGGCACTGTAATAGGATAAGCTAGGCCATGTTGAAATATCAGTGACATAACTCAACAAGCTTTTTTCTCTTATGTTGGTCAACGCTCCAGAACAACTCTCCTCCTTTTGGTTGCTATTGGCAGCTTCCATCTCATGACTCTGAGCCGCGACGAGAGGGAGAGAAGACAGAAAAGGCACACCAATTCTCTCCTGCCTTAGCCCAAACATGACACATGTCACTCAGAGACCATCAGCCAGAACAAGTCACTTAATTCCAAGGAAGCCTAAGAAATGGAGAACACTGCATGAATATTTTGTGAGTACTGTCTGCCACAGTGATTTAACTTTCCAAGAAGTCTGTATGCTTTGGCTTGCTACAGTATTTTTTGTGCCTTCATAATGAAAGGAAAAAAAAAGTGTAAGCAATGATCAAGGAATCAATTTTCTGTATCACTGCCAGATATAATCATGTCACTCCTCTGTTCACAAGCTTTCGATAGCTCCCCACTGCCTAACAGGCTAGACTTCTTGGCCTAGTTTTCTCTCCAGTAATAGCAGATCAAATTTAGAATGACTTTTCAATCCCATAAATTTTTGATCAGTTTTTATTCAATCTTTTCGTAAATTGGAGGATAGTGATGGTCCCTTAAGAATTGGTATAGAACTGAATGAAATTTAATAAGGCTCCTGACAGTTATGTGATTGTGATTTGTAGAACTTTCACTTTATAACCTTAAGCAATATTGACCTCGGAGAAGAATAGAAAGAATCAGAGACAAAAAGAATGAATATGTTATTCATCATTGTTCTAGTCTTCCTACTTGATAACTGCCCCAATAAAAGTCTAAATTAATTTCTGAATTAAACTTACACCAATTTTCTTTTGAGAAAGCTGACTCATTGTCAAGACATTTCTTCTATAATATGCAAGAAAAGATGACAGGTAAATGGATTTTACTATGAGCACATTGACAGGTAATATAAAGGTATTGATAGAAACAAACAAAAAATAAGTGTCATGGGTTGAATCTCAAAAGGACAGTCTAGGGAATTTGGGTGGTCCCTTTAACATAGCCAGTTTTACTTTGAACCCCAAGAGATGGCCCTGATTCTCTCAAGCAGAAAGAACACATTTTGAAACTATGCTCTTCAATTATTTCAGTTCAGCACACAATACAAATAGCTCTTAGGGTGAACCGAAGCATCTGGAAGTTTGTAGGCCTGCTTTAAAAAAATTACCTCTGCTAGATTTTGTAGAATGTCATTTCAATTATTTTTGCACAATAGCATTGCAGAAACAACGCTTCCTCTGATTAGCTTGACACGTGGTAATTTGGGTAGAGTTTAACTTTATTTATCTTTGACTAGAACAAATTGTCTCTCTGCCCTTGTTTATACAAAATGCTGTTATTTTTGCTCCTTTCATTTGTATAATCTGTGTCTTGGTTTCATCTTAAATGCTTATAATTGTACATTGAGGCAGGCTTTTAAATGCATCAAACTCACAGCTAAGAAAGCAAAATGGTGTGCAGAAGGGAGTTGGGGAAGATTCAGTACAAACATGAGACGTGTTACACAAAAGCCAAGGATAAATTTTTTTAAAAAAATATTCTGACAGAACAATGAACTAGCAAAGAGTTTCAAACTTAAAAAAGAGAGAGAGAAAAGAAGAGAAAAAAGGAAAACTGAATAGGAAACATTTCTAATGCAACTTGGCTCCAATTCTACTTTACACTGAAGAATACTTCCTGACTCTCAAACTTATTTCTGTAAGTTTAGATCAGGGGGACTCCAACACGCTGGCCTCGCCCTCATAGGAAAAGTTCACATGTGAAGTTAGAAGTCCTCCTTAAAGAGCGTTGGCACATTGATGTTTGGAAATGGCAATTAGCCTTGAGAACGTATAAACACTTACACTATTGTGAATATAAATTTGAATTTTATTCCCTTAATTATGCTACATTTAATTGGACCATACTGGAGTAGATCATAGAATCAGGCAAAACCCAGAGTTTAAAAGTCACCTCGGAGGCTACTTCAACCCACAAAGCTTATTTATTTTCTCTCTCCAACACACTTTATTTTAATTCTGTTGACTTACATTAAATTCTATTCACTGTCGATCTGGCCTTTGTATGCAGTATCTAGACAGATCATTTTATGTAAAGTCTCAGGACTGAACAGAGAAAATGAAAGAGAAAAAGAAACCTACACCTGGTCACTCTCTTTTAGTCTTTTATATGTATTAACTCTCATAACCCTCACAATTATCAAAATTTATACCTATTTAATTTAATAGCCTTAATGTTTATTGCTTATTTTTGGCTTTTATGTTTTATTTTTTTTATAAACTTAATGATGTTCCTCATAGAAACTGTGGAAAGATATTCACCATAAACCATAAATCATCCATAATCTATGGTCTAGATATTATCACTATTGAGCTGCTATTCATTTTCCATGTGGAAGTCTTCATTTTTAATGTAATTGGAATCACACGGGTTATACAGTTTCTTGCCCTTCAATTTTCACTGAAATTATATCATCAACATTTTCCTATGTCATTATAAATTCTCAATCCATGATTTTGAAGGGCCCATTATGTTTCATCATTTGGATGCACCATAATTATTAGTCTAACCTCTCTGGTATTTGGCGGGGGAGGGGGCATCTTACTTTCTATTTGCTTAGGATCTTACTTTCTATGAAACCAGAATGCATCTACAATAGTAATACTGTGAATTGCTATGGCCACAGCCTCCCTTTTGAGGTTATTGCTGTAACCCAATTGAAATCTAAAGGTCGGCACAAAAAGTGCACTAGCACAGGATGAAGGGGAGGGGATAGTTTGGAGAGATAATTGAGAGTCGGCAGGATACACAGTGCTCTGCTCTCTTATGTATTCTATTATTCCAGCCAAAATTTAAAAGGGTTAGGTTCAAAACATTTAGGCATTTATGTACTGGGCTCCAGATCTTCCTGAAGCCTAGTCAAATTTGCGCACACCTCACTAACTCCTAATATAAATTCATCTTTTTCGTTTTTTTTTTTTTTTTGGTTGGATTGTTTTACAACTTGCAACCAAAAGAGACCTGATACATATTTATTAGTGAACAAGCATGTTTAGTGTCTATAACAAAGATAATAACAGGCTCACTCTATTCTGAGCAAGCCACACTGGGATTAAAGGTAGTTAGATCATTTAAACCAGATATTGAACAAGTAAGGTCCTCCCACCCAAGACAAGAGACAAGGATATGGAAGTTTCCAAACCAATTCCTACAAGGAATGGTAAAAATAAATGGGAAGAGTTAGCACAGTAAGAGTTATCTATAAATGTTGAAATATTGTCTGTGTAAGAGGAAATAGACTTGTTCTATGTAGTTGCAAAGAACTTAGACAATGAAATCTAAATTTGTTTAATATGAGGAAGAGCATTCCAAAAGAGTGGAATAAAAAACAGATCAGGCTGCCTCAGGAAATAGTAAGTTCTCCATGACTAGAATACTTCAGTATCTATTTAGTAATCATTTGATGGATATGTTAAGAAAGGAAGTCAAGATGTTGGGAAAGACAGAGAGAAAGAGAGAGAGGGAGGGAGGAGGAAGAAAAAGGAAGGAAGGAAGGAAAGGGGGAGGGAAAGAGGGAGGAAGGAAGGAAGGAAGAAAAGCTCTATTGTGTGACATTATAATTGACTTCCAAAACTAATGTTTGTTTACTTATTATACAATAGGCTATTATAACAAGAAGATACCTTCTTAAAGTTTGAAGTTTTATTAATTTGTTTGTTTTTTCAGAATGAATACTGCCTGGTTTTCCTTTGAGGGGCCAGGACAAAAGCTTGGTAGGAATGTTACCAACTCCTGTGCCACCAAGATTATTTTTCCAAGAAAAAAGAATGAGAACATGTCATTGAGAGCGAACACAGAGTATGGCTTAGAGGGAAGGAAGTCAATATCCAGGGAGACCTTGTCAAGTCCGGGGGTGAGAAGACACAAGAAATGTAAGAACTAACAAGATCAGGAAACTGTGAGAAAGAATCAGAAAGCAATGGAGAGAATGGGACAAAGCAAGTGAGTCACAACTAGCCCAGTGAGCCCTGAGCAAATGTGACCTTCCATGGCGCTTTACGCTAGGCATGGGTCTTAACGGAACAGTAAAGGGCTTGAAGAAAGAGGAAAGGTGTTTATGGAGAACATATTATGGTAGTATTTTTACTTCAGGCATTTACATAAACGTGCAAAAATCAATTTTAAGAATTTTGATACATTCAGGAATACAGAATGTACGATATAAGTTCAAAATGCTGAGGAACAAACCAATGAAGTTCTTAAAATTTCAGTGGAAGTGCAAACTCACATATAGAAATGAAAACCTAGGGGCACCTGGGTGGCTCAGTCATTAAGCGTCTGCCTTCAGCTCAGGTCATGATCCCAGGGTCCTGGGATCGAGCCCCGCATCGGGCTCCCTGCTCTGCGGGAAGCCTGCTTCTCCCTCTCCCACTCCCCCTGCTTGTGTTCCCTCTCTCGCTGTGTCTCTCTCTGTCAAATAAATAAATAAAATCTTAAAAAAAAAAAAAGAAAGAAAAACCTAGATGAGGAAAAACAATCACACCGCAGTATTTAACTCTTGAGCTCTCAACAAGAGAATCTGTTGCTAGAGGGCATATCATGTGTCTTACAGTCAAATTGAACCCAGACACTTAGAGACAAAGGGCATGAGCTTTGCAATGATACAGACACGAGGTCAAATTCCAGCTTTGATTTCAGCATGTTACCTTGTAGAAAATGGCATGACTTCTCTGAGCTTCAACTTTCTTTCTCATTTGTAAATTGAGAGTTGTTCTGGAGGTTAAAGGAGAAAATATATTTGATGAGTTTAGCACAGTTCTTAGAACATTGTAAGTTGCATTACAAGTGTAGCTATGGTTATGAGTTCTTTAAAGGTCTAGTGCATGCATCTGCTTGTTAATTAAAAGCTTACTGGCTGTCAAAGCTTGGCCTGATCTTTTCAGCCACTACCATTAAAGAGGCTAGAGATTTTCACAAAATTCCAGCCAAAGGTGAAGTCAATGATGGCATCCAAATAAGAAGGAACATGCCAGGCTAGAATTTGAACTTCTCATTTGCTTTCTGAGGAGCAAAACCAAAATGGTCTTTGTTGTAAACAGACCTCTATATGTTGTAACAGTGTCGTGGAAAGTGAGTGATGATATTGTCCAAGGGCTCATTAGTATAAACCAAGAACCCAATAGAATTTGGGCTTCTCTGCACCAGGTGGGTTTCCTCTAAACCTGCTACCTACAACAGAGTTAAATAGCAGCCAAAATTATTTAATTCAGGTCATTTATTTTGATAAAATATCTTGTAATTCAGCTTCCCGGGGTTAAGACAGTCACTTTGCTTAATTTACAGCTCTTAGCTTGACAGCATACCAAAGATATAGTGGGACTTGGCAGCTGACCAGGGAAACTGTACACACATTGGGTCAATTTTCAAAAAATGTTTTCAAATTGCAATGACTCCCAGGTGTGCTTCATGACATATAAATGATTGCAATGGACTCATAAACAGGAAACTCGGGAGCAGAGAAAGATAGAAAAGGTGGAATGGGATTAGAGAGAAAGTTCTTGACCTTCCAAGGAAGGGTGCAGTGAAAGAGTAGAGGATATACAAGAGGCACATTTCTGATTTCTTTTTAACATTGCTAGTTGGATGGCCTTGAGTGCTTTATCTTTTCTGAATGCTGCTTTGGTTTCGTTTTTTTCATTATTTCTAAAAAAATTTGTGTATTAACTGGCAGAAGGTTAGTGAGGTATAAATACACCAATAAATTATTGTTACAATAATATTAAATTAAATAACATATGTGAAGTACTTAGCACAGTCCCTGGCACATAGAGGGTATTTTGTAAAAGGTCTTACTCTAAAAGTCAGAGTTTTTAGTATATTTTTCTAATCAGATTGTTAGATCTGACAGACCCACTCTATTCTAACATAAACACTGAAAACCTTAACTAGACAAAAAGGTAAAACCTGATTATGTTCACTGACTAACTATAAAGGGCTTCACAAATACAATATATTCATTTTCATACATAGATGAGATACTGAAGCTGACTGAACCAAATGTTCCATGTTAGATGAAGATTTGGTTTGATTTTTTTTAAAGTATATAAAAGCAAAGATTTGAGAAACCATCTGAGGAAAATGCAGGAGAGTGCTAGGGTAGATCATGACCCGTTGGCAGAGATCTTAGTTATGCTTGCTGATGACCATGCAGAAAACTGAAGGTCAGGAATCTTCCAGACTCCTTCTGAGATTCATCGCTAAGCTACTTTTTTTTTTCATGTCAAATAAGACAATAGGAGTTGAAAGTTCAAGTAAAAAGAACCTCTGTCAATCAATACACTCTTGGAGGAAGTGATTAAATCCGGCCGTTGCAATTTTAGCCAATCTAGACCCTAAATCAGAATCAAGTGCATGGCAGGGAAGTAGAGGTCGCTGTTATTGTTGATGATTTTCTTTCTTTGGTACAAACTTGTAAGAACAAAGGAAGTGGAAGCATTTGCTTCCACTTTTTGACTTCTATTTCTGTTGCTCATTTGGAGGAAGATCCTGAAGTATCTAGTGACAGAATTTAAAACAAACAAAAATGGGGGCGCCTGGGTGGCTCAGTTGGTTAAGCGTCTGCCTTCAGCTCAGGTCATGATCCCAGGGTCCTGGGATCAAGTCCCATGTCAGGCTCTCTGCTCAGCGGGGAGCCTGCTTCTCCCTCTCCCTCTACCTGCAGCTTCCCCTGCTTGTGCCCTCTGTGTCAAATAAATAAATAAAATCTTTAAAAAAAAAAAAAAAGCCTCACCTCTTATTCCCTAGAAACTTGCTATTTAAAGTAGGGTTCTTGGAATTCCTTGATATCTTGCTAGAAATACAGATTCTCAGGCCCCACTCCAGATGTAGTGAATCAGAATCCACATTTTAACAAGATCCCCAAGTGATCCCATGCACTTGAGAGGCTGAATAGCCCTTTTCTAGGTATTTCCATCATCGAGAAAAACACAACAAAATCTTTTGTCTGTTCCTCTATTATGTCCAAACAGCACATTGGCAGCCCAAATTGCAAAATGATTATTTGTTAATTGTGCAGGCATTAGATAAGCCCAGCAAGCATTCTGATTCAAATGCATCCAAAATGACTCTGCTCATCAGTAAGGGCACAGTTTGTGAATTTACACCTGGCTCACATAAACCATAACTATTAATCATTTGTGGGTCTCTCCTCTTAGGAAAGAGACCCACAAATGAGAGACTGTGCATTCATGATGGTAATGGTTTGACTGTCTGTGAACATCCGTATTCTGAATTCTAGACTGACCTTACAATAACAAGCCTATTTTTCCTGTACTCAAGCTTGTGCCAGCAACCTTTATTCTTACCAACAGTAGCATTTCACTTTTTTTTTTTTTTAAGATTTTATTTATTTATTTGACAGAGAGAGAGATAGAGAGAGAGGAAACACAAGCAGAGGGTGTGGGAGAGGGAGAAGCAGGATTCCCAGCGAGCAGGGAGCCCGATGTGGGGCTCGATCCCAGGATCCTGGGATCATGACCTGAGCCGAAGGCAGACGCTTAACGACTGAGCTACCCAGGCGCCCCAGTAGCATTTCACTTCTTAACACATCTATCTTATGTTACATAGAACATGTCTAGGATTTGCCCGTGAGCTTCAACCATGCATATATTCCAAAGCTTCTCAAATAGAAAAGTCCATTACTCAAACATTCCTACATTCATTTCTTGAATGATAAACATTTTTCTTTTTTTCTTTTCAGCTTTATTTGAATAGTAAATATATCTTGACTTGTTTTTATGCGCCATACTGGTAACAACACATGCAGGCTTACAAATTAACCTTGGGGAAATAGGATAAATTAATCATGATGATGCTCAGTTATATGCACTAACTAGGGAAAGTTTAGTGTGACGTAACTACAGAAAAGATTCCCTAATAAAATCCTCAGAGATCAGAGCATATTACCTAGGGAACATGACATTCAGGTCAATGTAGACAAATAGCAACTGTGTGATTAACTTAAAAGAGGAAAGGAAAGAATGTACCAGACCAGGAATGGGGGGGGGGGGGGGGCAGGGACCCAGAATGTACAAAGGCCTTGAGAAGAGAGAGAACATAAAACAAGTGGGGAGCTAAATGGAGTAGTCTACTATATCTACAGTACAGGATGGGTCACTGACAAGGGACACAAAGGATGAGATCAGAGGCATAAGCAGGGGATACATCATGAAGAACTTCACAAGCCCTATTGATGACTTCAGACATTGAACGCAAGAGGAGTTGGAGAATCAGACCGACTTACTGGATTTCTGGGGTTGCAGTCTGGGCAATAGACTGGAGTAGGACAGGACTAGAAGTTGGGAGACTAATTAAGAGAGGCACAGGTTCAGAGGTCAGGAGGTGCTCTCTAGATCTGTCTGTAGAGCTGTTACTTAAGGCTCAAGGACAAGAACAGTACTAAGGAAATGAAGCAGAGATTCTGAAGCCCAGAGGGATCCCCTGAAAGGATTAGGTAAAGCAGAATGCAAAGGGAGCAAGAACAATGAAGATGGTGAGGGAAAGGGGGGAGTTGGTGAAAGGAGGCAATATGGATCCAGATTCATGAGCACTGAGCAGGTACTAGCTGTTCTTTCAGGGCACTACGGATTCTCCGTGCCACAGCAGACCTTTAAAGAGGACAAACAGGGATGAAGAGGACACTCATTTCATTTTTTTTAAATACCACCTGTCATCAGTATCAAAAAATAGCTTGAAGGATTTAGGAGAGTTATATACACAGAAACACCACATTTTGGGTGAAGTACCAAAGTTGATGAAAATACATTAGCTATTATGAATTAGCCTATCAGGGAACACACAGACAAATGTAAAATATTGAGTAGCCAGGGCTAATGAAAGGTTTGGTTCCAATTATCTAAATATTTGAACCTTGCATCTTAATGTGAGAGTGGAAAATAATAAAGTCCATGCAAATTAAGCATGTGAATGTATGTAACTTATTAAGGTATGCTTTACTTTCTACAATAAAAATTGTCTGTGAATTGAATTTGGGGCTGTTAACCAAATGTTAAATACATTTTCTTGGTATGCAAGACTTCTGTCATTAATTAACCCTTTGGTAAGTTGAAAATAGAGATACCATACGATCCAGCAATTGCACTACTGGGTATTTACCCCAAAGATACAAATGTAGGGATCCAAAGGGGTATTTGCACCCCGATGTTTATAGCAGCAATGTCCACAATAGCCAAACTGTGGAAAGAGCCAAGATGTCCATCGACAGATGAATGGATAAAGAAGATGTGGTGTATATATATACAATGGAATATTATGCAGCCATCAAAAGGAATGAAATCTTGCCATTTGCAACAACATGGATGGAACTGGAGTGTATTATGTTGAGCAAAATAAGTCAATCAGAGAAAGACATGTATCAATGTATCATATGACCTCACTGATATGAGGAATTCTTAATCTCAGGAAACAAACTGAGGGTTGCTGGAGTGGTGGGGGCTGGGAGGGATGGGGTGGCTGGGTGATAGACACTGGGGAGGGTATGTGCTATGGTGAGCGCTGTGAATTGTGTGAGACTGTTGAATCACAGACCTGTACCTCTGAAACAAATAATACATTATATGTTAAAAAAAAAAAGAAGAAGAAGATAGCAGGAGGGGAAGAATGAAGGGGGGGAAATTGGAGGGGGAGACAAACCATGAGAAACTATGGACTCTGAGAAACAAACTGAGGTTTCTAGAGGGGAGGGGAATGGGGGGATGGGTTAGCCTGGTGATGGGTATTAAAGAGGGCACGTTCTGGGCGCCTGGGTGGCTCAGATGGTTAAGTGTCTGCCTTCGGCTGAGGTCATGATTCTAGGGTCCTGGGATCGAGTCCCGCATTGGGCTCCCTGCTCCTTGGGAGCCTGCTTCTCCTTCTGCTTCTCTCTCTCTCCCTCTCTCTGTCTCTCATGAATAAATAAATAAAATCTTAAAAAAAAAAAATAAAGAGGGCACGTTCTGCATGGAGCACTGGTTGTTATATGCAAACATGAATCATGGAACACTACATCAAAAACTAATGATGTGGGGCGCCTGGGTGGCTCAGTTGGTTGGGCGACTGCCTTCGGCTCAGGTCATGATCCTAGAGTCCTGGGATCGAGTCCCGCATCGGGCTCCCTGCTCAGCAGGGAGTCTGCTTCTCCCTCTGACCCTCCCCCTCTCATGTGCGCTCTCTCTCTCTCTCTCTCTTTCAAATAAATAAATAAAATCTTAAAAAAATAAAAAATAAAAAAAATAAAAAAATAAAAAAATAAAAAAATAAAAAACTAATGATGTAATGTATGGTGATTAACATAACATAATAATTTAAAAAAATTAACCCTTTGGTATTATAAATACTCTTCATTCACACCCTCCCATGCAGATTGATCAGACCAACATACTGTGTGGGGGGGGGGTTGTTTTCTTACAGCAGAGAACCATCTTTGAAGGGTTCTTATAATTCTTGGGAGGTACATAACTTCCAAATCCAACATTCTGTAACTCTAAACTAGTCACTGTCTCCTTTGATGACATAATGATGACATAATCTTTATTCTATTGCCTTAAAATATAAAACATTTCAATAAGGTTTAAGAGTTAAATCTCATATATTTTGACATGGCACCACATAGACAAAAACAACAGATGTGAAGTGTTTAACCGAGGAAACCACCATGAATTTGGATAAATTTCAAACATTTCCTTATTTTTGCTTTATTGATATTTGCTGTATTTTTCTTTCCAAAGCTAAAATAGGAGGCACACATCGTCTGTACTGAGTTGAACAATGTCCCCTCAAAATGCATGTTCACCCAGAATCCCAGAATCTGACCTTATTTGGAAACAGGGTCTTGGCAGATGTAGTCTGTCAAGTTAAGGTGAGGTCGTATGTATTAGGGTGGCTCCTAGGGACTGATGTATTTATAAGAAGGAAATTCGGACATAAACACATAGAGAGGAGAATGTCATGTGAAGACACACAGAGAGAACGTCATATAGCAATGGGGACAAAGGCTAACGTGATGCATCTACAAACCAAGGAATGCCAAGATTGCAGGCAACCACCAGAAACTAGGAAGGGACAAGGAAGGAAGACCCCTAACGTCCTTGGAGACAGAAATAGTCCTACCAACACCTTGATTTCAGACTTCTAGCCTCCAGAACTAGAATAAGACACAGAAATTTCTGTTGTTTTAAGCCACTCATTTTGAGGTAATTTGTTACAACCACACTAGGAATCTAATACAATTTCTTTTTACCACTGTATTGAATCAGTTGAATAACCATATGCTAAAACGTCTGGAAGTACCCATTGTCCGGACTTGGAAAACTAACCTCGAGAGTCTACTGGATGGAAACTATAGTGGAGAAGAGAACCCTAATCACAGTTTTAATTCCACCCAAATGAAATTTTGGCTCAATGTGCATTTTCTTACTCCCTCCATCCTTAAACAACAACAACAAAATGATGTTCTTAATTAGAATCTGAAAAGTTATCAGTTGTGCCGAAAGAGTCTCATCCTAAAACCTGAAGAAGTCAGGTTGAAAATACAACAGGGAAATTCTTCAGTCCCCATCATAAGAGATTTGTATTAACTTTCTATTGCTGCCATAACAAATTACCACAAATTTAGTGGCTTAAAACAACACCTATTTATTATATCATGGTTCTATAGAACAGAAATCTGGTGGGCTCAGCAGGTTGCTCTGCTTAAAGTCTCAGAAGACCAGAATCAAGGTGTTGGCAGGTCTGTGTTCCCTTCTGGAGGCTCTAGGAGAGAATTTGTTTCCAGGTTTATCAGTTGTTGACTGAATTCAGTTCCATTCAGTTGTAGATCTGAGGTGCTGTTTTCTTGGTGGCTGTCAACTGGAGACCATCCTTAGATCCTAGAGGCCTTTCTCCAGTCCTTGCATGTGGCCCCCAGTATGTCAGAACCAGCAAAGTTGAGAAAAATTCTTCTAACAACTATCCATCTCTTCTGCCTCCTCTTCTTCCACAACATCTCTCTGACTGGCTCTTCTGAATTCCTCTTCTATTTACTTTTAAGGGCTCATGTGCTTACTGATACTCCATGATAATCTTTCTATTTCAAGATCAGCTGATTAGTAATCTTAATTCTACTTATAAAACCCCTTCACAGCAGTACCTAGATTAGCATTTAATTGAATAACCAGAGGATAGGCATCTTGGGGGATATCTTCAGAATTCTGCCTGCCACCATATTTAAAATGACTCATTCAGGAGAGAAGATATTCACAAATGAATGGCTATTATCCAAAATCTATAAAGAACTTATCAAACGCAACACCCAAAAACAAAAAAAATCCAGTCAAGAAATGGACAGAAGACATGAACAGATATTTCTTCAAAGAAGACATACAAATGGCCAATAGACACATGAAAAAATGCTCAACATCACTCAGCATCAGGGAAATACACATCAAAACCACAATGAGATACCACCTCAAACCAGTCAGAATGGCTAAAATTAACAACTCAGGAAACAACAGGTGTTGGTGAGGGTGCGGAGAAAGGGGAACCCTCTTACACTGTTGGTGGGAATGCAAACTGGCGCAGCCACTCTGGAGATTCCTCAAAAATTGAAAAATAGAACTACCCTATGACCCAACAATTGCACTACTAGGTATTTAACCAAAGGATATAAACATAGTGATTTGAAGGGGCACCTGCACCCCAATGTTTATAGCAGCAATATCCACAATAACCAAAATATGGAAAGAGCCCAGATATCCATTGACAGATGAGTAGATAAAGAAGATGTGGTGTATATATACATAATGGAATATTACTCAGCCATCAAAAAGAATGAAATCTTGCCATTTGCAATGACATGGATGGAACTAGAGGGTATTATGCTAAGCAAAATATGCCAGTCAGAGAAAGACAAATACTATATTATTTCACTCATATGTGGAATTTAAGAAACAGAACGGATGAACTTAGGGGAAGGGAAGGAAAAATAAAATAAGATAAAAACCAAGAGGGAGGCAAACCATAAAAGATTCTTAACTATAGGAAACAAACTGAGGGTTGCTAGAGGGGAGGTGGGTGGGGGGATGGGGTAATTGGGTGATAAGCATTAAGGAGGGCACTTGTGATGAGCACCGGGTATTATATGTAAGTGATGAATCACTAAATTCTACCCCTGAAACTAATAATACACTATATGTTAACTAAATTGAATTTAAATAAATTTTTAAAAATAAAGAAAGAAAATGACTCATTCAGGTAGGCTTCATGAGCCATGCCATGAGCAGATTCCTCACATGATGAAAGCTGTGCTATCTTGTGGTTGGTCAGGCTGGTGGGTCTGAATATCCTTGGAAATCCTGGATTCCAGCAGAATTAATGCAATCCCACTATATTCTGCCCAAGAGTTCCCTCCTAAGTACCCCCAGGGCTCTATCTCAGTCCTTTTTCACACTGGAGCTTCAAGTAATCTATCATCTATAAAAATACAATAAACTAAGAAAATAACTAAACAAAAAAAGGCGGTGGGTAATTTTCTGCAAACCTAATATGATACAGTTAGGCAGCATGCTCTCATTTCTGGATCATAGAGGTGACTGATCTGAATGCGGGGTTCTGGTTTCCTTTCTGATACATTGGGAACTCACACTAATAGAAGGAGCCTGGGTGCTGAGAAAAGAAGAAAACCCAATTTGTGCACTCAGGTTTGTTACTACTTAACTGCAATTATGCTTTCAAGACTGTTGCTTTAAGAACCACCCCTTTAATTTCTTAGACTTTGAAAACCTTCTGGTAGAGTAATTGCCTGACACAGAACACCTAGGAGGCAAATTGAAATAAAAAGCCTCTTACTGAGTGGGAAAAAAGAAAGTATTAAATGCTTGATTAGAAGTTCTATTTCACTAACAGTGAATGCAAAAAAAAAAAAAAAAAGCCAGATAAATCCTCCTATCTCACATCATGTCTTCTCTGTCATTAGGGAACATGCAAATTCCCAGTCCACACTGGGTATCCCAAAGTGGCTTTGAAATTCCATTTTCCTTACTGAAAACAAGGAAAGGTAATTGATTCATTTGTTCTGTTGAGTATTATAATGTTCCAACTTCGTATCATGTAAAGATTTTGAGCCTGACATACCTGGGTTCTCTCACTTTCCACCATTAAAACCTTAGGTAACCATCTGAGCCTCAGATTTCTCAACTATGATATGGAAATGAAAACATCCATTTCTTGGGTAGTTAAGAGAAATAAAACACAGAAAATTAGCTGGCACATGGTAGATGCTCAAACATTAAATCTCTTTTCCCTCTTTTCCTGTCTCCTTGTTTATGTTCTAGTTAATCTCTGGCTTGTGCTTGCAGGAGTATCACAAACAGATTATAAATCCTCTAAAACCAATGGGATTCCATGAGAAGATTCTTCGACTGGCATTGAGGAGATTTAGGCCCAGGAGTGCAAAAGTGAACTTGAATAAGCCAACTGCCCTCTCTGTTGCAATTTCCACCTGTATAAAAGGTTCTTTAACCACACAGATTGCCTAGCTCTAAAATGTCATGTTAACACCTATTTTTCACCTCTTTAAAGGCCCTACTGGGCAGGAAGTAGGTATTCAATTAATGCATGCTGACTGCTTGCTGAATGAATGTACTCAATATGATAAGCTTAGTGGCAATAGATGCTTGGGTAGTAATGAGACTAGATTCAAGGCAAATTATTCTTAATTTTAACAAAGTATTTCTAAGAGAATTTGGAAGCAAAACAACATTTCTCCTCGGGAGTTCAAAGGCAGTAAATGGTGGCTAACGGGCAATCTTCTCATAAAGTAGATTTGGATTCAGCCCAGCATCTCTGGCTTCTTTCTGCTCTAAATGATGTTATTGATTTATTTTGCACTTTGGAGTTGGATTGCTACTCATCATGGGGAATTGCTATGAGGAAACAATGGAGAATTCCTAAAGTTTATGAAATCTTACAAAGTTCTTATAGACCATGATCTCTCATGAACTTCTGAGATGGTAACTAGCATATGTAGTGTATTTTCTTGGGTTGTCTTTTTTTTCACTGAGTTTTAATTTACATAACAATAAATGTTCATATTTTAAGTGTACATTTTGACATATTTTGTTGTGACAAAATATACATCTTCACAAGTACCATCCCATCACCCCCAAAGTTCCCAGTGCACCTTTCTAGTCAACTTTCCCCCCAAAGACAACTACTGCTCCTCACATTAGCTTAGTTTTGTCTGTTCCAGAAACTCATATACAGTATTTACAATAGGCAATGTTAATGTCTGACTTCTTTCACTCAACAGAATGTTTTGAGATTTATCTATGTTGTGTACCTCAGAAGTTCATTTCTTTTTATTGCTGACGAGTGTTCTATTGTGAGAAAATATCACATTTTGTATGTCCAGTCATTTGTTCATGGACATTTGAATTGTTTCCGATTTTAGGCTTTTATGAATAAAGCTATGATGAAAATTGTGCTCAGTGTGGGCATATTTTGTATTTCTCATTGGTAAATAAACAGAAATAAAATTTCTGGATCAATGGGTTGGATATATGTCCCAATGCATTCTTGTTCTTTTATTCCTGAAGGTAAATTATTAATTTATTATTATTAATCTCCAAAAATATGCAATGTGGATCTAGCACTCACTCACTTGTGCCAGGATCAGGGATAAGTTTTCTGCATGCATTATTTCATTTAATCTTTTTTTTTTTAAGATTTTTTATTTATTCATTTGAGAGAGAGAGAGAACAAACAGGGGGTAGGGTAGGAGGGAGAGGGAGAAGCAGACTCCCTGCTGAGTGGGGAGCCCTACATGGGGCTCAATCCGAGGGCCTGGGATCATGACCTGAACCGAAGGCAGATGTTTAACTGACTGAGCCACCCAGGTGCCCCCTCATTTAATGTTTTTTTTTTAATTTATTCATTTGAGAGAGAGAGAGAGAAGGGAGGGGGAAGGGTAGAGGGAGAAGCAGACTCCCTGCTGAGCAGGGAGCCCAACGTGGGGCTCAATCCCAGGACCTGAGATCATGACCTGAGCCAAAGGCAGATGCTTAACCATCTGACCCACCCAGGTGCCCCCCCCTCATTTAATTTTAACAGAACCTTACAATTATCATCATTTACAAAGACCCTAGGAGATTAATAAGGGAAGCCATTGTTAATCTTGTATAAGATTAGGACCCAATAGAAAGTAACTCCAAAACCTGCATTCTTACCCATTTTACCATACTATCTCCTTTCACCAAGTTTTATCTTCTCAGCAAGACAAACTACTGAGTCTTTGGGGCAAAACAATGAGTGCCCTCCTAAGTAGAAATGTTTCATCTCCTAGAGCCTCCAAATGGAAGGTGCCAAGGAATCTGACTTGTGAAGAGTTATTCACTCCCTCAACTATTATGGTTACCAAGTGAGAAAGTGTTAATAGCTCTCAGTAGACAACACCCTCTAACAAAAGTGAAATTTACAATTAAGTAATCTTGACTGTAAATCATCTATAACCAAGAACACCATCTCCATAGGATAAATTAGTACTAGTTCACAATCTTTAGAGTATGTCAAAATCACTTAGAGGACTTGTTAAAATACATATTTCTGGTTCCCACTACCAGAATTTCTAACTCAGTAAGTCTGGGATAGAGCCTGAGATTTTGCATTTTTAACAAGCTCCCAAGTAATATTGATGCTGCTGGTTCTCAGACCACACTTTGTGTAGCACTGGGCCAAATTATCTATATCACTGTAATAAATCTCTGCTGAGAAACTCAGTTTTAGTTGGAGAAGGTGACTAAGAAGATTATCCAGCCAATTAACAGTAGGCCCGGAACTAGAAGGTAATCCTTAGAGTCTTGACTCTCTGTCACTGGCACCCAAAATTGGAATTTCAAGAACCAATTAAATTGCAAAGTTAAATGAGAATGATGTTGATCTGCCTCAATATTTTGAGATGGATAGATAGATGATGATGGAGATAGGCAAGATGATGATGGAGATCGGACATAGGTTGGTAGGTAGATAGAATGATACCATCTCAGAATGTGTACCTTTCAAATGAAGCAAAAATCATTTTGAGAAAAAAATCACTACCTTGCTCTTACTTTTATGCTTTCACCACAAAAGAGGGAAACCTTCAAGGGAATTCAGTGTTCTATGGGGCTATACATTATTCCTTTCTGAAACACTTTTTCAGGGGTCATATAGACCCCAGCTCTACACAGACCCTTCATCTAATTTCCAGACTGTTTAATTTTTTTACCAAAGCAAAAGTTTGGCAAATTATTTGATTAACTTAACCTCATTCTTCTTTGTCACTAGAACAGATCTCTAATTTGTTCTATGTCTCCGCTGCCAAACACCACTTCAGAAACACCTTGATCCTGATAAATGGTTTCCTTAAATGCCTTAAAAGTATTATTAGCATAGATGTTGTTTGATTCTGATCTCCAACTCTTTGAGAGCCACCGGGGTGGGAATCATGATCCCGAGTGGGAGGGAATTGTCATGCCCTCGGGCAAAGTGTGAGATTAGTATGCAGAACTAGTATTGGTGACTCTGAATTTTTAAGGTCCTTTTCCTTTTTCTTCTATTTTTCCATTTTCAGGTTCCCAAAGGAGAGCTCAGTTATTCACTGTTACAAAAATGGCCATTGATCATCTTGAAAATCCAGGGAAGAAAAAAAAAAGTAACAATACTGACTGCTCAGCCCCTTAAATAGTCAGCTTTTTATTAATAGATATAATTGTTTTTCACACCTTACTAAATAACATGAAAAGCAGAAAAGAAACAGTATTTTTGGTGATTTTTAATCAAGTTTCTGTAAGTCTCAGTTATAAAGTAATTACTCAAACAAATGAAGGAAGACAGCATAATCCATAACTGCACTAAATATCTATTGAAGGAATAATGTCTCGTTTTAAGATTAAGTACATAAATGATATACAATTCAAGTAAAGCATCTTTTTTATGAACTTTACCACTTCATAAAAAACAAATCACAAGTAATTCTATTTAATGATTAGATGTTATATACAAAATAATGCACCATTACTATTTCTAATATCTTTAGCATTAGGATGGATTACATTTGTTAATATTAATATTATTACTAAATATAACAATAGCTCACACTTTTTCTGTACAAAGCATTTTTTGCAGCACTACTGAAGTTAATCCACACAACCCCAGTGTTAGATTCTCTTCGTTTCTTTTTTAAGAAAGTGAGGCCAAAACAGTTTAAAGACCTAAGTGTCAATCAGTCGGTAACTAGAAGACTTGCCTAGGAATTAAGTTCCTGTCTGCCTGACTCCAAAATCCATGCTTCTAGTCCCCCCCCCCCGACACTACTACCAGCTAAGGTTCAAAGATAGCACACTTGATGGCACCTGGGTGGCTCAGTTGGTTAAGCTTCTACCTTCGGTGGCTCAGGTCATGATCCCAGGGTCCTGGAACCCAGCGCTGAATTGGGCTCCCTGCAGGGGGGGAGGGGTGCCCTGCTTGTCCCTTTCCTTCTGCCCCTCCCCCACCTCCCCCCACTCCTGCTCATGCTCTCTCAAATAAATAAAATTTTTTTTAAAAAAGGGCGCCTGGGTGGCTCAGTTGGTTAAGTGACTGCCTTCAGCTCGGGTCATGATCCTGAAGTCCCGGGATCAAGTCCTGCATCAGGCTCCCTGCTCAGCGGGGAGTCTGCTTCTTCCTCTGACCCTCCCCTCCCATGCTTGCTCGCTCTCATTCTCTCTCTCTCAAATAAATAAAATCTTAAAAAAAAAAAAAAAAAGATCACACACTGGATATGATTCAGTGCTCAATGAGAAGACAGAGGTGATTCTCCATATGATCTAGCCCAAAATGGCATGTGAGAGCAGAAGAGGTTTCCATGCAATGTTCCCTACATCAGTTTCTGGTTTTCCTTTTTAAAGCATCAACCCGTGATACCTGAGGTCCATTCTGAAATGTATCATTGACCAATGTTCCTGCTTCTATATCCTAATTCCTGTTCCTCTAACTTTACTAGTAGAGAAAAGCTGTAATATTGCTTTGTCTGTTACTATTAAACTACTATTAAAATACCACTCAGCCTCTTATTCTCTCAATAGTCTAGCAAGACAGATCAGCCAGATAGCTAATCCAATGACCCCAAGACAAGGAAGGGCATGCACTAAATGGAGGAAACCCAAGAGTTCTACCTATGTAAACATTTTTCTTAATATCCTAAAGTGAGTCCCTATTTCTTCACTGCTTCCCTTTCACAATAAGTGTTTTAATTATTTCATCCATGCAAGTCACTCTGGTATCATGGAAAGAAAATGGTCTCTGGAATCAGATAGACCTGGATTTTGTTTTTTAAGATTTTTTTTTAATTTAGTTATTTTGAGAGAGAGCCAATGTGAGCACGGGGAGGGGCAGAGGGAGTGAGAGAGAGAATCTCAAGCAACTCCACACTGAGCATGCAGCCCCATGCAGAGCTCTATCTCACCACAATGAGATCATGACCTGAGCTGAAATCAAGAGTCAGATGTTTAACTGACTGAGCCACCCAGGCGCCACTACACCTGGGTTATATAAGGCTGGTTCTATATTTGAACAATTTTGACTACACCATTAACTTCTCTGAGCCTCAAATTTCATGTCTGCAAACTACTGCAAAGAGATGTTTTGAGGATTGAAGGGGCAATTATATATAAGAATCTGGTACATCAAATAATTAACATTTGCTTACTTCCCTTCTCCCTCTTCTGGGGATGTAAAAAAAACTTTTTTTAAGCACATGCTTACCATCAATAATATCTCAAAGTACAGTAAAGGAGAGAGAGACCTAGAGGTAAATAAGTATAAAACCAATGCTCAATGGGTCAACAACTCATCTGCCTGTTTCTTTCCTTTATTCAGAAAGTATTTACTGGCTGTATAGTATGCTCATGTACAAATCCAGTAATCCAGATATTCAAAGAGCTGTAAGACAAGAGTTCCAGAAAGTGGGGGAAGTAAATGCAAGGGCCCAGAGACAGAAATATCTGAAAAATTCAAAGATCAGGAAAGAAATTAATACAGCTGCAATGTGGTGAACCTGGGGCGTGATATGAAATGGCATGACAACCAGGCAAATTCTAGGCAATGGGAAGTCTGATATGGTCCCTTTTCTCTCACTGAACTAGTCATTTCCTTAGAACAAGTGGGCTTCACATTTTACAGAACTTTATAATACAAATTTTCCTTAATTTCTGGACAATCCTGTCCCTATTAGCTATTTATTACAGTGGGCTTCTTTTTTCCTATTATTGCTATAGAGATTCTAAGTGCATATCATAATTGAAAAATATGACAGACCATTTTAGACTTTTCAGATGACCCAATCTGACACGACCTCATAATGGCTAAAAGCATCGCTTCTAGAGTAGGAGCAGCCAGATTTAGATCCTCAGCTAAGGCATGTGCTAGTTCTAAAACACAGAATAAGCCCTTCTCTTCTCTAGTCCTATTTCCTCTTCTGCACATGAAAGCAAATGGTTCTATGAATTAAATTCTGTACAAATGCACTTAGCATAACACCTGACACACAAAGACCCAATGCAGGATAGTCACTGATAGAATTAATAGGTAGTATCACTACTCAAAATAAACATCTCACTTGACTATTGCTCTCAAAAACCAGATGGTATAGTCTTTATTTTTAAGATAAGTTTGTAACTGCCAACATGTGTATCTGTGGCTTCTCTAAATTAGGTAAAATTATGAGTGAATCAAATACGAACAGTGATAAGTTTCTCTGTTTTCATAAAGTTTCATCTTCTGGTAACAGGCATGATTCTAAAGAGAGTTATACAGTTATGTTTTAGCAGCACAGCCTTGGGCTGGAAGAGCTCTTATGCATTCATTTATTCATTCCTTCACTTACATATTCATTAAGCACCTATTATGTGCTGGACCCTATGTTATGTAGTGGCTATAATATAAAAAGGGATAAGTCACACTCCTTATGGATGGAGATTATGACTTACATCATACTGGGCTTTAGGAAAGCCTTTCTGAAGGAAATCACACGTGCACCAAATTTTAAAGGATAATTATAAATCTGTAGGATAATGGAAGGAGAAAGTATATTCTAGACAGTCCCAGTTGGAAACCTAGTTAGCAGATGAATGGTGATCAAAGATACAATGGGTTATATGGTTATACTCAGAAGGATAGACATGAGTAGAGGAGTCACAGGGGACATGGGAGGGGCAGGTTTAGAACTAAGAGATCAGACTTCCAATGGTGATAGTGGTCTTCTGAACTCAAATCTGGGTCCAGCAATTGAAGAGCTTCATGTACTGCCCATATAAAAACTAATCGATGAGGTAACTTCTGGAGAATCCAAAAATGGGGGATCGTCCTACCTCCCACCATGCTTAATTCTTGCCTTTTTCATTTTGGAGGCTCCAGAGTTTGAAGGCTGCCTTCTTTCCATTTAGTCCAAATGTGAAGCCAAACCAAAACACTGGGAAGTTCCATTATCTAGTCTTATTCCACCTTTTCCTGCTGGGTTTCCAGTGAATTTAATCTTTAGGGGACATTTTGAAGGTTCAGCATGGATCACTCATCCTCTGTTCTCAAGCATAACGCATGACACTATGCCTCCTGATAAAGTCTCTGGGGGAGTACCAAGGTCAGCCAAAATGTCTATGTCCTCAAGGAACATATACTGAACATGCTTATGACTACACCCCAAAAGAGGCAACTGCTGTTCTACTCTTCCTCTGTTCTCATTGGAGGAGATCTTGCAACACTCTCTTAGATTAAATTGCTGGTAGGCTGTCTTATCTGGTAGGCTGTCTTATCACTCAGCAAGTCTGGGAGACAATACTAGAAGCACCTCAAATTACACAGTTGCCCCTAGGTCTAAAATTCAAGAAGTCAAAATGGACCTCGTTTCTCTAATCCCTATAAGCTCACAGAAGGCTTCTCTCCTGAATACTTGTATAAGGCTGGTCTCTTAAGTCATAGATCTGAACATATGGCTTGTTAATATCAAAGACAGGGGGGAAAAAAGGTGGAATTAGCATTCAGAAGAAGACGAGCCTCATTATTTCTTCATTCCCCCATCTCACTAGGAAACATGCGCCATCGCCTATAGAACATATAAAAAATCATTCATCTTCAGGCACTTTTTAGGGAATTTTTTAAAAATTAAGACAAACCATTTTATTTTTAATGACAATTGAAAGAAACCCTAAATCATATTCTTAATTGATCCATATGACTCTAACCAATGGACTCTATCCATCAATGTATCTAATTCCATTTTCCCAAAATACAATTTCACTGGAGAAAAGAAAATACAGTTATACAGAGTAAGTTCACTCCCTTGAACATTTCTGGTAATTTTTGATTCCTTTTCTAAGCTGCTTATATTAACTATCTGAACTGTCTTATCAAATAACATGGTAAACAGAATAATTGCTTCCCAAAGATGTCCACACATCCTAATTTTTGGAGCCTGGTGAGTATAAAAGAAGTTTACAGGTATAATTAAGGATTTTGAGGTGAGAAGATTATCCTAGATTATCTAGGTGGGCCCAATATAATCACAAGCGTCCTCATAAGATTGAGACAGGGCAACAGGAAAAAGGAGTTGTTATTCAATGTGTATAGTTTCACTGTTCCAAGATGAAAACGTTCTAGAGTCCTGATGCAAAACAAATATGCACATAGATAACACTACTGGAGTGCACAATTAAAGATGGTAATATGGAAATTTTATGTTGTGTGTTTTTCACCACAATAAAAAAGGATGAGGGAGAGGAAGGAGTAGAAGATGGTAAATTTTATGTTGTGTGTTTTTCACCACAATAAAAAAGGATGAGGGGGAGGGAGGAGTAGAAGAGTCAGAGAAGGCAAGATGACAGCAGCAGAGTTTAGAGTGACACAGGGCTTCAAGCCAAGGAATATGGGCAGCCCCTCTCAACTTGGGAAAGGGCAAGAAATGGCTTCTTCCCTAGAGCCTCCCAAAGGAACATAGCCTTACTTACACCTTAAGTTTAGCCCCATAAGACTAATTTTGGATTTCTGACCTCCAGAATGTAAGATAATAAATTTGTGTTAAGCTAAAAGTTTGTAGTGATTTGTTATAGCTGCCATAGGAAATTAATACAGATGATAATAATTCCTTCCATTTGCCCATCATTTGGCCCCACTTTCATATACATTATACATTTGTGTTCTTGTAACCGTCCTCTGAGTTCAGCAAAAATTTTATGATTTCTATTTTTCAGATAAGGAAACCTAGCTTTAGAGAACTGAACAGATGTGTCCACAGGCAGACAATGGTTAGGGCTGTACAGCAAATCTGAGTCCTATCCAATCACCTTTTCACTATGGCACACTGTCTATGATAACAGATCCCATGTTACCAAGTCTTGTATCAAGACTTCTTTTTGTTGCCTAGTCAATCTCTCAAGTTATGAAACGGTAGAAATGGATATCCTGGTCCTATTATTCTGGAAGTTCGCCCTTGCAGACCTGTCATGATTTATAGGCTTTAAGGATATGCTCTCATAACCCCTGGCATGGACTGAATGTTTATGGCCTCAAAATCCTTAGGCTGAAGCCCTAACTTCCAATAGGATGGCATTAGGAGGTGGAGCCTTTGGGAGGTAATTAGATTTAGATGAGGTCATGAGGGTCGGGCCCTCATGATGGGATTATGGTCCTTAAAAAAGAGGAAGTGACACCAGAGCTCAACTTTCTCAACCTCCCCAGGGGATGGAGGTTGTTCTTCATTGCATCACTTCATCCTAGCCAACTGACTGATCGCCACACAACTCACTGTGGGGCAACGCTTTAAAGGACACTTTCCAGATAGAACAAACACAAGATTTGGTGTTTTATGTACTTCATTTCATCTACTCTTTACAACCATCTGGTGAGGCACATGCTCCAGGAGTGCTGGAATGATTGATCAAGCAATCAACTGATTGATTTTACTATTTTCACTACCCTAAGACAAACTACTTTTTGAAGACATCAAATTCTTAGCTGCCTTTGTATATCCATGGCTTACTCATCAGTATTAGCCACTTTTGTGAGTTTTTGATCTTACCTGCTTCAGCTTACAGTTAAGAGTTGGAGGAATGGCAGGGATGCCTTGCAATTAGATTTTTACATCAGAATGGATTTGATTTTTGACGTCAATGAACAAACCCATTTGTCTATCCCTGCATTTCAGTACTAGAAATCCATCATAGTTACCTGCCAGCTGTTGGTTCACCCCACTCATGGCTTCTTATTGAAAAATGCTTCCTAACCTCCAGCAAAGTCCTCACTACATTTGTAGTTTACAGGTATCTAAAGAGCTTGCATTTTTAATGAATTCCTAATGTACTCACTCAAGCAAACAAGAAAATTATAACCATGGAACACATTACATTTCAGACATTAATCATAATTACTTAATAATACCAAACAAGGAGATTTTATTACTGAGACTTCTTATTTAACTTCAGAATCAGAATAATTGTCACATTTGCACATATTCTAAATGATACCACGTATTTCCAAATGCCTACATTAAACAGTTTAGTCATAAAGAAATATTTTGTCAGCTAATTTAATTTAATTGCATGGCATAATCATTTCACCTATTTCTCTAAAAACAGATATTTTAATAAAAGAACTGCAAGAAGGTTATAAAAATCTCACTTTCTCAATTGCTGGGAAAGGTCTCTGCTGAAAGTTACCAGACAATTACAGATTCAGGGTGTTTCTATAGTTCTTCAGTGTATTTGTTATATACCATTAGTCACCAGGTGAAGCCCTTCACTAATAGCAATACCCTTCAACAATAGCTCCAGAGAATTTAACACTGATTGATGGCAGGTCACCTGGAATTGGTTGGCAGAATTTCCAATTTTCTGTTGGGAAATTGCTTATTTCTCCAAGTCTATTCCCATTTTTACAAGTGGACAGAAGCTGAGATTATACATTATTATGTGTCTAAATATAAAATTGTGATGGATGGTGTCACACATTTAAAGAGAGTTAAGCATTTAATTTAAGATTTTAAAAGTTTAAATAAGTTTAAAATGTATTTTTAATCTTTCTTGGGAATTCATAGGCTGATCCATATTGGGGGAAATTCTGAGAGATTGCCTGAGGATTGCCACTTAGATGGAGAATTATTTTCATAAAATTACCTTTTTAGATTCTCAAAGCAGTAGCACCATAACTTTCTTGTAAATATATCCGAGGATCCCAGGCTTATCAAAGGACTGAATGGATAAATAGATTCTTTTCGTGAGGGCACTATACTAAATGTGACAAAGAGGAGAGGAAAGTAAACAAAACTTAAAAGCCACATTAAAGTCAGAAGACAAATTTGCTATTTACATTAAATTGTTATTTGTTTGAAAACATATATTAGGTGTCAGTCTTATTTTTATTTTTTTTATTTTTATTTTTAAAGTAAACTCTATGCTCAATGTGGGGCTCAAGCTCACAACCCAGAGATCAAGATTTCCATGTTCTACTGACCAAGCCAGTCAGACACCCCTTAGGTGTCAATTTTAAAAGTATGTATTTAGGATGCTAAAATACTGTACAATACAGTAATATTACTCTGCAAGTATTTTTGCACACAGGAACTCTACCAAATTCTTGGATTTAGCATTAAATAACTGGCTACCTGTATAAAGATATTAGAGGCAACAGGTAACAATCCAATGAGAAGTTTGAAATTTAGTCAATATGGGTCATTCTGGAGAAACAAACTAGCAAAACCCTCAAAATCCTTAATGCCAAACATGATTGCTTAATCTATCTGACGACTAAAAGTGCCTTTATGACTTTATACTCTTTTATACAAAAAAATACTTGTAAAAAATATAGAGAAGCACAAAGAATAAATTTAAAATATTACAAAACATTCAAAGAACAAATTAAACTGAATTCTCTCCACTCAGAAATAATTACCATTAACATTTTTGTTTCTTTTTCATACATACATAAAAACACAAAAATATGTATGTATATGGGGAGAGAAAGAGAATAATACTGAACAGTGAAAAGCCTGTTTTGCAAACTATACTTTTTTTACTATTATAAACAACCTACCACATTAAAAAAAAAACTGTATATATTTATAAGAATGCCATTTTAAATGATATGGATATGGCTGCACAGAATTTCATTATACAGTTACCTAATGCATTTGGTCAATAATCTACTGATGAACATTTTGTTTGTTTTGTTTTTGTTATTTATTCATTCAACAAATATTTATGGAATATGTGTTCATTGCTCAATATTTACCTCATCCCAGACTGGGAATGAAAAGCCTCTGTTCTCATAGAGTTTGCATTTTGGGGACTGAGAGATAAAGACAAATAAGAATAACAATGCACACAATTAAATATGGCAGTTGGTGTTTAAGTCCTACAATAAAACTATAAGAATCATAAAATCTGAATCTGAATGAGGGTATATATGTGCTAGCCATGTGGAAATCTGAACGACAAGCCTTCCAAATTCAGTTTATAAAAGACGGAAGAGGGAGTAGGTTGGCTTATTAGTATAACAAAAAGTGTTTAAAAATTAAAAAATAAAAACAAGCCTTTGTGTCTGGGTCTCTACACTTACATTTATATCTTTGGAAGACATTCCTGGGAGTATATTTGTGGGGTCACAGATATGCTAATTTTTTATTTTTATTTTATTTTTTATTTTTTTAAAGATTTTATTTATTTGACAGAGAGAGAGACAGCGAGAGAGGGAACACAAGCAGGGGGAGTGGGAGAGGGAGAAGCAGGCTTCCCACGGAGCAGGGAGTCCGATGCGGGGCTCGATGCGGGGCTCAATCCCAGGACCCTGGGATCATGACTTGAGCCGAAGGCAGATGCTTAATGACTGAGCCACCCAGGCGCCCCAAAGATATGCTAATTTTTTCAATATTTTGTGAAAATAAATTTGTATGGAAATAGTTTGAAAAAAGGAGAAAAAAACTCTCAACGTTATTATCTCATTACTTAGTAAGGTATGGAGAATCTCTGCAAATTAGTGTACTCACAAGAATCTGCTGTGTATATTTCTGTCATTTACATGTACAACCAGGCTTATCATTTGACATTATTCAACAGTTGTTGGTGATAAATGTCAGCATGCTGTGATTTGCATGACAGTTATTTTGCACATGTTCCCTACCAGACTATGAACTCAGAGAGGATAAGACCCTGACTGCATCACCGTACATGACAGCACTGCACATTCTAGAGATTCTATAACTGTATGACTGATGTTGTATCACATTTCCTTTTTTATATTAAATATACTCCTGAAGCAGTAAGAATGGTGACTATGCAGTCTTTATCTCCTCAACATCCAGCAGAAATATCTACCACCAGTAGATGCTCTACATGTACTTTGGATGAATGAATAAATAAAAACAAGTTCACCAATATTATAATTGAGATAAGGACTAGCTAATAGCCAGAGAAATAATTATTTTTAAATGTTCAATAAGTCATCAAAATGTACCAACAATCTTCAGCCCCAGGAGTCTCTATGATTTCTACTTGCTCAGTGGGCACTCAAAGAGTGTATGTTGTTTTAAAAATCTCTCATTCGAAAAATCTTATAATCTTATGTGCCAATCCCACAGTTCCAAGCATGCTTTATAAAATAGGAAACATAAAATACTTTCCAGCAATTACAAATCATGTGTATATATGTACTGAATGCCTAGTATACGCCAGGTGTTGAATTAGGAGCTAGAGATGGTGTACCGACATGGTTCATGTGCATGGGAGGAGACATATGAGCATAGTTCCAAGGATGTGATACTTCTCCTTCTAGTTTTAGAAAGATACAGTCTTCCCAAAGAATATAAAAATACTAATTCAAAGGACACACCCCAATGTTTATAGCATTATCTACAATAGCCAAATTATGGAAACATCCCAAATGTCCATCGACTGATGAATGGATAAAGATGTGGTGTGTATATAGACAGTGGAATATTACTTAGCCATAAAAAAGAATGAAATCTTGCCACTTGTAATGACACAGATGGAGCTAGAGAGTATTATGCTAAGCAAAATAAGTTAATCAGAGAAAGACAAATACCATATGACTTCACTCATATGTGGAATTTAAGAAACAAAACAAATGATCATAGGGAGAGAAAGGGGAGGCAAACCAAGAAACAGACTTTTAACTATAGAGAACAAACTGATGGCTACCAGAGAGTGGGGGGATGGGTGAAATAGGTGATAGGCATTAAGGAAGGCACTTGTCTTGATGAGCACCTGGTGTTGTATGTTAAGTGTTGAGTCACTAAATTGTACACCTGAAACTAATATTACACTGTATGTTAACTAACTGGAATTTAAATAAAAACTTAGAAAAAAGGAAAGAGAGAAAGGCACAGTCTTCTTCTTGTTCATTTATTTTGCGTTAAGGATAGGGGATAAAAGAGGAAAGCTAAATTTACTATCTCACATAAACACAAAACTAGCCCAATGAGCAAAAATAGAGCCTTGAAGGCCTTGCCTAGTTTGCCTCCTGCCTACTTCTCCATTTCTTCTGACATTCCTCATCTTTTACTCACTCATTTATTAAAACTAAGATAAACCCAGCCCTTTCCAGACTTGAGACCGTGGTGTTACCTATCTTCTTCATGCTCTGAACAACCTGCTCCTCAATTTTCAACATGGTGGCTCCCTGGTCTTTAAGGCCCCACCATCAAAATCCCCTTACCCGAGATGCATTCCCTGACCACCCTATGCTGTGCCACACTTCCCCCATATACACTTATTTCTCCTTCACAGCCTCCACTTCATTTCCATCATAATTCTTACAACTAGCTGTGATGCCACTGTTCATTAATTTCTTGTTTCCTTGTTGTCAGGTGACTCCCCCCGCCATGAATATGAGCTCCAGTTGCCAGGTTTCTCCTGCTCCCTTCAGTGCTCAGTGCAGTGCCTGCCATATAAGGGACATTCAGTAAATATGAGGATTAAAACACAACCAAAGGAATTAAAGAATATATGAGGAGACTTTGATTATAGACATCCCACAACGAACTGGTTTCCAAATACGATCTACAACATGTAACTTGAATAACATTCCACAAAAAGGAGCATGCCCTACAGAACTTCCTAATGCCTGCTCTAGAGCTACCACATATTTGAATGCACCCTCAAGATACTAACACAAAATATGCGATGATACACTTTTAATCTTTATACAAAGCATCATATAGGATAATGTATGAAACCACTTTCTTCTTTCAAAACATCACAATTGGGGGCACCTGGGTGGCTCAGTTGGTTAAGCGACTGCCTTCGGCTCAGGTCATGATCCTGGAGTCCCGGGATCGAGTCCCACATCGGGCTCCCTGCTCAGCGAGGAGTCTGCTTCTCCCTCTGACCCTCCCCCCTCTCATGTATTCTTTCTCATTCTCGCTCTCTCAAATAAATAAATAAATCTTTAAAAAAAAAACACAATTCATCATTCTTATCAGGGCAGCTATGTACCCAGCCCTGCTGGCAACTGTTTACAATTTCTTTGGTGTGCTACCATGTACTTGCTAACTACACAGTCCTCCATATCATATCAATACCAGGAATCTGACTCTAGTAATAAGTGTAGGTTCCCTTTTTGTTTAGCAATTATGTCTAAGAACTACTGGTATTTTAATTAGTCACAATTATAATTTGATTTTATTCAATGTATTCACTGTCATTTGAAATTATATTTTTTATTTATTTTGTCTCGCTTTCCAATAACTTGTCAGGTCCATGAGAGCAGAAATCTTGTCATAATTGTTCTTCTTATATCCCTCACCCTATCCCATCCCCATTGCAAACAGGACTGGACTCAAAGCTGGCATTTCATAAATTTTTTAATGAAAGAAGAAATGACTGAATGAATGAATGAATGAATGAACAGATGAACTGTGTTCCAGTATTGCCTATGGATTCCATGTGTAAGATGTCTTTCTATTCTTGTCTGTTTCATCAACTTTAGCTGTACAGGAGTTACCCATATAAACACAGGCAAAATGTAGAATCCTAGCTTCAGTCAACAGTCTACAGTTGTAGAAAAAATCCAAATTACATGATGTTAAAACTGTGTCCCATGTTCTTCATATGCAAACTCAGTGCAGCTGATGGCTGCCATAGCTCTGACACCATCTACAACTCCTTATATATCGAGGACTACTTCCTATATCTCCCTGTTCTTAGAATATGGTAATATGACAGTGGGTAGGAATTAATGCCCCAGAAGCAATTAGCCAGTGAGGGGTAGAAGTTGGTGGGTAAAATACCCAGCTTCCCCATCCTTCAGAGGAACAATTCTGAGGCATGTTCTATACGATCTCCAGTGGTATTTGAGCCCTGGTTGCCCACAGCAAACACCACTAATTAACAGAACTTTATTTGGTTTTCCTCCCTTCCTTTTTTTTTTTTTTTTTAAGATTTATTTATTTGAGAAGGGTCGGGCAAAGGGAAAGAGAAACCCAAGCAGACTCCACGCTGAGCACAGAGCTAGATGAGGGGCTTGATTTCACAACCCTGAGATCACAACCTGAGCTGAAACCAAGAGTCAGATGTTCAACCGACTGCACCACCCAGGTGCCCCTCCTCCCTTACCCATTCCCTCAAAGAAAACAGAAAACCTGGGATCATTTCCTTGGGATTAAACCCAAATTCCTGTCTTTGAGTCTCCTTTTAGGATAATCCAAGGTTAGACATTGTTAAATAATATAAGTATCACATAAAGCTGTTGAAAAGATTCACTGAGTTAATACAAGTAAAGAGTGCCTGGGATATAGTCTGTGGTCCATAAGTGTTATCTACTAGTTATTATCTAGAATTATTGGTCTCTCCTCTGATCCCCTTAATTCCTCTAATTTTGTCAATCTTGGCTATTTGGGTCCGCACCTTTTTTCTGGATAGTTGTCTCAATCCCTAATTAATCTCTGAGATTTCTAGACTAAGTTCAACTCCTTTTGAACTGTTGGTAGTCGCCTTTCCACTTGTCCTTCTCTGGAATGAACAAACCTGGGTCATCCCCAACAGCTTCAGAGGTAGGAAAGTGAAATTGGACAGATCTAACTAAAAAGACGTATATTTAAAAAAAAAAAAAAAGACTTACATTACTGCTAAAAAATAGCTGAGAAGACTTAGATTTTCCAGGTGGCCTTTTTTCCTCTGGAAAAATATATTGCTAAAGCAATTCCTAGGTGGGCACTTAAGGATCATTATAGTAGATCCAACTGGCCAAGTATTTATGTTGCTGGGAAGCTCATTCTCCTTTTTTACTGGTATCAGGGCTCTAGATACCAGTAAATTTCTTGAATTAATTCTCAGCCAGGATTCATTCTAGAACAATTCCAGAATGTCTGACTTTACAAAGCAGCTCTGTCAATTCCCTTAATGTATTATGAGCAATGACTTCACTATATAAAAACCCTCAGAATGTAGTCAAGTATTCACCTTCTTGCTATTCATCTTCATCTTCTCTCCCAACCACCAAGGGCTATGAAACATTATGAGTATGCAATAAATACATCTTGATGAGTTGGTATTAAAATTATAAAACAGTAAATTCTCTTTGCATGTGGCTATCTCTGAAACAACCAGATGGTCTCTATTTAGACTAGCTGGTCCCAAATATACATATTAAATAACCTTTATGATGGATTACTCTGACATAATTGTGATGTGTAAAATGAGGATGACTTCATTTTTTTTCAATTATTTTAAGTTGTGGTAAAATATATATAACATAAAACTTACCATCTTAACTATTTTTAATTGTACATTTCAGTAGTATGAAGCACATTCACACTGTTACACAACCAATATGCAAAATTCTTTTCATCTTGCAAAACTGAAACACTATACCCATATTAAACAACTCATTTCCCCTTCCCCTGAAACCCTGGCAACTACCCTTCTATTTCTATCTCTAGGACTTTGACTGCTCTAGGCTTTTCATATAAAAGGAATCATACAGCATTTGTCTTTTTGTGTCTTAACATAATGTCTTCAAGTTCCATCCATGTTGTAGCATGCATCAGATTTTCCTTCCTTTTTAAGACTGAATAATATTCCATTGCATGTATACACCACATTTTGTTTACCCAGTTATCTGTCAGTGGACATTTGGGATGCTTCCTACATTTGGTAATTATGAATAATGTTATGAACACTGGTGTGCAAATACCTCTTTGAGACCCTACTTTCAATTGTTAGGTATATCCATAGAATGGAATTGCTGAATCATACAGTAATTATGTTTTTAATCTTTTAAGGTATTGCTATGCTGTTTTCCATAGCACTGGCTTCATTTTACATTTTTACCATCAGTGCACATGGGTTCCAAGTTCCCCACAAGGTGACTCCATTTTTTAAACTATTTCTGAATGTTACCACATCTTGGACTCCATTTTCTTTCAAGTTTTCTTATTAACTGTAAGGATTCTATTTACATACTCTTATTTACCTTTGAACAATTTTTAAAAACTAATATTCACTGAGTGCCTACTTTTGATCCTGGGGATTTTTTTAAATGAGTGAAGTACTAGCCCCTAACCTCTAGAATCTCTCTGACTCGTATGAGACATGTAAAAATACTTGAAACTTACAATGTGATAAGAAATTGTCATCATATCCATATGTAAAAAATACTGTAAGAACTTGTACAAAGTGATTACCTTTGTTAGAAGAATCTCAGTTGGAGTTTCAAAGAGAAGACAGCACTGTGTTTGAATCTAGACTGCTGAGGAGTTTGAAGTTGAAAAGTATAGTGTAAGGGGGAAGTGTATTACAAACTAGCAATAACTTATACTTAAATGTATAACATACTTGAGAAACTATGATCAAGTCAGTCCCAAAGACCATTAAATATCACAGAAAATTATTTTTTATGTTTCCATCAACAATGCATGTATTAAAATTTCATTTATAAAAATATAAAATGAACTGGAGATAGAGTCTACCCACCAGGGATTAGTTGCCTTTTACAAACCAAGCCCAACCCAGACTCAGGCATACAAAGCTTAACACTGTTGTCAAACCACTGAGATTCAGTCAGTCATCTGGGATTGTGACAGGGGCAGAAAGTAGACATCCCACAGCCAATCTGATATAGAGTGTGTTTAAAGTGTTTAAAAAGCCTAATGAACCATGCATCCATTAATTTGGTCATGTCACAGAACCATTGTTACCCTAATTAAGGGCCTCTCGGTATGGGGCACCATGACAGACACTCCGGAAAAAGAGTCCTCATCATACTTGCATGATTAAAATCAAAGTCACAGAAAACTGATGCAGACAGATTCCAAGGACATGTGAATGCAAAGTTCCATCCAATTACAAACCCATATAAAGGTATATTATATATATATATATATACATATATATATATACACACACACACACATACATATATATGACATGTAGACATATATATGTGCATATATATATGACATGTAGGTGTGTGTGTGGGGGTGTGTGTGTGTGTGTGTATATATATATATATATATATATATATATATATATATATATATCCTAAGACAGAATGCATACTGTAGTAGAGAGGATAAGTAGGTGTCATGGGCAGGTATGTATATTAATAGATTGGATCAGTGGACCTTTGGGGAAAAGTCATTACTTCTTGCATTTATCAGGAAAGTTCACTCAAGGATGTTTTGGGAAAGTTCAATTTTTAAAGATAATCATCTCCTTTCTACACTTTGCACATAAAGAGCTAACCATTAAGGTAGTAAATCATAGATCAAAGTTAGTTAGCATAACCTAGATAGCAGAAAAAGGCATTTTTCACATGTAAAAAGTAAGAAATTTACTACCAAGGTAATGTTATCAGGTGCCTGGTAATTTTCACCCACAGAAATAAAATATGATACACGAACCGCTCCATAATATTTGGGTGCACATGAGCTAACCTTATTTTCTCTGTCCCAGAGCCAACACTTATGTAATTATTTGATATATATAATTTTTTTATCAAAGGCATTGGCGCACATCAGTGAGAACTTTCAACCACCTTGAAAATGACCTTTAGAATATTTCATTAGCAGACTGTCTTTCAGAGCCTGAGTTGACATTCATGTTTCTTCATACCAGTCTTTCATCCATAAAACCCTTTGTTCTACTGAACAGTTTCCAGACAATGTAGGCAATCAAAAAAAAAAAAAAAAGAAGCAAGCGTCCACTCCAGTATTTGATCAGTCTTATTCAAATCTCATCTATTAATATCTTTTGAGATCTTTCTAAGAATTTTATTTCCTTTCTTTCAGTATCATATTATTTCCTAAAAAAAAACTCCCCGAATTTAATGAAACGGAAACTTGATATTTCATAGGAAATAGGCACAATTCGTGGTTAAATTTTATCCATTTCTATCACTTTCAATAAAGTTTATGGGAAAATAACTGCTGTGTTGAGCTCAAAGATTTATTTTTAATTACAGAAGGTTGAATTTTCAGCAAATTTTTAGGAAAAAACTCTCAGTTACTTAAATAGCATTTTATACACACCAAAATATATGGTCAAAATGAAACAATCTAAATAGTCAAATAGATATTTTTCAGTATTTTAATAAAAATAAAATGTTAACTGAGTATTGTGAGGAGCAACATGTTTATAACATATCCTATAAATCGGGTTTGTTTTAGAACCACAAACACAGGACACATACAACATAGAAATCCATTGTGTCTAGGGCGCCTGGGTGGCTCAGTCGTTAAGCGTCTGCCTTCGGCTCAGGTCATGATCCCAGCGTCCTGGGATCGAGTCCCACATCGGGTTCCCTGCTCAGCAGGAGCCTGCTTCTCCCTCTCCCACTCCCCCTGCTTGTGTTCCTGCTCTCGCTATCTCTCTCTCTGTCAAATAAATAAATAAAATCTTTAAAAAAAAAGAAAAAAAGAAATCCATTGTGTCTAGTCTCTGCAATGCAAAAATCATGTTGGCTTCTTCAACCCTTCCAATATTTATGTGCAGATGTGTATCATTTTAGCTGATGTACTTTGGAACCTTAAAAATGAAGCTGTTACTGAACAGGTAAAATTTTGATGTATCCTGGCATCACACTGTGTGAAATATGTACATTTCAGAAGCAGAAAATGCTGCTTTTGGTGCAAGACTATGCCTATTAATCCTACCACAGTAATTTAAACAACCATTGGGAGACTTTGCTCTTAAAAGTTAAACACAAGCCATTAAAATCAGAGAAACACCAAGCTCAATTTGATTTATTATCTCTTAAACATTATGCTTCTGCCTATTGGATAAGGGGCCCCAGCAGCGAGACTGAAATTTGTGAGATTCTTTTTCTTAATAGAGATATTGATTTTGCCTTTTGTTCTAGAACTTAGAATATCCTAGTTTCATTATGTTTTAATATTTTGTTGTTCAAGCTAGTTTGCTTTTATGGTACTTCATAACATTATGTTTTGTGAATGACATAAGAAGAAGAAGGAATAGAATTTGGTTTCAAATAATGTAACTTAGAAGAGACAAATGCGGATTGTCAAAAAGTTGAAGAGTTAGAAGAAGCAAGATTCTCTTTACACTCTTCTTTCAAAAAAATATTACTGAAAACTTCTAAATATGTCAAAATACTTTTTTTAATTTTTAATTTTAATTCCAGCTAGTTAGCATACAATGTTATATATTAATTTCAGATGTACAATCTAGTGATTCAACAGTTCCATCCACCACCCTGTGTAAATCATGACAAGTGCACTCCTTAATCCCCATCACCTATTCAACCCATCCCCCCACCCACCAGTAACCCCATCAGATTGTTCTCTATAGTTAAGAGGCTATTTCTTGGTTTGCCCCTCTCTATTTTTCTCCCTCTGCTTGTTTTGTTTCTTAAATTCCACATGTGAGTGAAATTATATGATATTTGTCTTTCTCTGACTGACTTATTACACCGAACATTATACTCTCTAACTCCATGTCATTGTAAATGGCAAAATTTCATTCTTTTTTATGGCTGAATAATATTCCATCATTTATATATCACATCTTCTTTATCCATTCATCAATCGATGGACACTTGAGCTGCCTCCACATCTTGGCTGTTGTAAATAATGCTGTTATAAACATAGGGGTGCATGTATCCCTTTGAATTAGTGATTTTGTACTCTTTGGGTAAATACCCAGTAGTGCAATTGCTGGATCGAGGGTAGTTCTATTTTTAACTTTTTGAGGAATCTCCATACTGTTTTCCACAGTGGCTGCAGCAGTTTGCATTCCCACCAACAGTGCACAAGTATTCCTTTTTGCATGTTGCTGTTCAGTTTTCCGAACACCATTTGTTGAAGAGATATTCTTTTTCCCATTGGACATTCTTTTCTGCTTTGTCAAAGATTAATTGGCCATATAATTATGGGTTCATTTCTGGGTTTTCTATTCTGTTCTAGTGATCTATGTGTTTGTTTTTGTGTCAGTACCATACTGTTTTGATTACTATAGCTTTGAAATGTAACTTGAAGTCTGGAGTTGTGATGCCTCCAGCTTTGCTTTTCTTTTTCAAGATTGCTTTGGCTATTCAGGGTCTTTGTGGGTCCATACAAATTTTAGGATTGTTTGCTCTAGGTCTGTGAAAAATGCTGTTGGTATTTTGATAGCGATTGCATTAAATGTGTAGGTTGCTTTGGGTAGCATAGACATTTTAACAATATTTGTTCTTCTAACCCATGAGCATGGAAGGTCTTTCCATTTCTTTGTGTCATCTTGAATTTCTTTCATCAGTGTTTTATAGTTTTCAGAGTACAAGTCCTTACCTCTTTGGTTAGGTTTATTCCTATGTATCTTACTATTTTGGGTGCAATTGTAAAGTGGATCGTTTTCTTAATTTCTCCTTCTGCTGCATCATTATTGGTGTATAGAAATGCAACAGATTTCTGTACATTGATTTTGTATCCTGCGACTTTACTGAATTCATTGATCAATTCGAGCAGTTTTTTGGTGGAGTCTTTAGGGTTTTCTATATGTAATATTATGTCATCTGCAAGTAGTAAATGTTTTACTTCTTCCTTACTCATTTGGATTCCTTTTATTTCTTTTTGTTGGCTGATTGCTGTGGCTAGGACTTCCAGTACTATGTTGAATAAAAGTGGTTAGAGTAGACATCCTTGTCTCGTTCCTAACCTTAGGGGAAAAGCTCTGTTTTTCCCCATTAAGGATGATGTTAGCTGTGGGTTTTTCATAGATGGCCTTTATTATGTTGAGGTATTTTTTGCTGAGGGTTTTTATCATGAATCGATGTTGTACTTTGTCAAATGCTTTTTCTGCATCTATTCAAATGATCATATGGTTCTTATCCTCTTATTGATGTGATGTATCACACTGATTGATTTGTGAATATTGAACCTCCCTTGCAATCCAGGAATAAATCCCACTTCATCGTGGTGAATGATTTTTTTAATGTATTGTTGGATTCCGTTTGCTAGTATTTTATTGAGAATTTTTACATCTGTGTTCATCAGGGATATTGGCCTATAGTTCTCTATTTTAGTGGTATCTTTATCTGGTTTTGGTATCAGGGTAATGCTGGCCTCATAAAATGAATTTGGAAGTTTTCCTTCCTTTTCTATATTTTGGAATAGTTTAAGAAGAAGAGGTATTAACTCTTCTTTAAATGTTTGGTAGAATTCACCTGTGAAGTCATCTGGGCCTGGACTTTTGTTTGTTGGGAGTTGGGGTTTTTTTTGGTTTTGTTTTTTTTATTATTACTGATTCAATTTCTTCGCCAGTTATTATTCTGTTCAAACTTTCTATTTCCTCCTGTTTCAGTTTTGGTAGTTTATACGTTTCTAGAAATTTAACCATTTCTTCCAGGTAGTCCAAATTGTTGGCATATAGTTTTTTGGAATATTCTCTTATTGTTTGTATTTCTGTGGTGTTGGTTTCAAACTATTTCTTAAACAAAAGAACCAGATGGTTATAGAGTAACTTAAAGCAACTTCCTACCCACTTATGGCCAGGAAATATTTTTCAGTCTTAGAACTCAAACACTGTAATATCAGATTGGAATGGAACCAGTTAAATAGAGGAGAAAAATCACCAATAAAACCTTCTGAAGAACTTCATGAAGAGAAAAAGCTTAGCAATGAACTTAAATTCACAGGAGAGGTTGTCCAGCATTCATGCACAGTTGAGATGACTTGTCAAACAAGAATCAAACTCTCTCCTGATAAGATGTGTTAAAACTCATTTAAGGAAACTACTTATTGAAGGTGCAGAAGAGATGGTAAAAGTGAGATATGGAGTATATACTGAAGAGGGATGGGGCTATAAATGGCTTTTTTAGCTTTCCTAAATATAACCAAATCATGTTCATATGTCAGATTATGCTTTTGGAGTGTTTCAGTGGGTCTTGAACATTTGAACCTTTTTGTATTCAATAATTTTCACTGAGCACCTTCTATGTTTCAAACACTGAACTAGGCACTGAGGTTATAACAACATGTCAAGTGGACTCTCTCCTATGCAGGGAGGGAGACAGTGTGTGAGAGCTCATGCACATATATCCTCTTACAGACTGGTCCTAATGAATGCCTCTTTATGTTGATCTGGGCTTTATCCTCTTCACAATTCTGGAAAACTGGAAAGAGATCATGGGAAACTGAGGCACTAGTTTGAGTCAGTAACTTTGTATTTCTCAGCATATAATCATGAATAAGGGTCTGCCACCTTGACTCATATCTGCCATACACTACCCAAAATTAATTTTCCAGTCAGCCCCCAAACTCTCCCTTAACAGTAGCTCCTCCTCTTCACTCCTGTTCCATCCCCAATTTATTCTTCACAATCTACATTCTGCCCCACTGCTATGCTGAAAGCTCTTTCACCAGAGTCCCCAGTGACCTCTTATAATCAATTCCAATAAACATTTCTCAATCTGTGCTGTGTGCATTTTGTTTGCTCCTTTGGGATCCACTCCCATCTCTCCTCCAATTTGCTCCGCACCAGAGGCTTATCTGTATGGACTACCTCACAGACTTCCTTGCTTCTGATTGGGCTTGGCCGGTGGAGAGCACATGCAAAAGAGTAGGGGAAGAGTCAAGACAGTGTCAGGATAGTTCCCCTCCATCCTCACCCTGCGAAGCCCCTCAAACAAAGTCCAGAGCTCCCTCATGCCAGGTTCTGGTAACTGCTCCCTCTTCTTGCCCATTTAGGCTGAGGAGCAGTCACGGCCTCACTCGCTTACTAGCCCCGGTGAGAGGCACTGTCATCATGGAGTTTCCCCCACATCTTAGTAAACAGCCTCTTTATTAAGCGCTCCTCAAATTAACCCATTTGAGAGCTCAATCTGTTTCCTGTGGACAACCTGACAAACTACAGTCCTTATCTTACTTGCCGCTCTCCACCATTTGATAACCAATGTCCACTCTCTTCTTATCTCTGACTCTACCTTCTTAGTCTCCTTAATGAGTCTGTCTTAGTGTGGTCAAGAAAGAGTGACTCTATTAATCTTCAACAGCCCTCCCCCATAAACGTATAGTCTGAGTAAAAACAATGTGCTTTGATGGAAACATAGGTTCAAAACAAGCTCCCTATGCAGTGCCCTTACTCACACACACACACACCAAATTCATTTTATGCCCCTGGGTACCTCCGAAATAAAGTCTAGATTCACTTAGTAGCTTCTCTTCCTCTGCTTATCCCTTAAATACTGTTACTCTGTTACTTTCCACATGCACGTTTTACGTTTTCCATGCTTTTATTTTATACATTCTTTCTGTGAAACTTCAAGTCTATGGGTTCAATTTCCATACAAATGTTGAACACCTACCACTTTACCAGTCCTCTCCTCTGACCTTTTGTCCCAACAATCCTTCTGAGTAGAAGGTAGTCCCTTTAGGAGGCCCCAAAGAATCTCAAACTCAAAAAATTCACACCAGAATCATTAAGAGCCCTCCAAGACCTACCCATTCTCCAGTTCCCTATCCCAGTGAATGGCATTGATATCAGCTCAGAATTCCAAGACAGAAATCTGTAAGCTGTCCTTGATGCTCTTACTCCATCCCCCTTCACCCATGAAATCATCCAGACAGGACTATTGGTTCTATCCTCTTACATCTTAAACCTACCCCTCTCCTTTCCTCAACTTCACAGCCTCCTAAGTATACCATCTGAATCAAATCTTACCCTTCTATAATCCATTTTCCATACCATTTCTCTCTGATGTTTAAAAAAAATCTTATCCTGTTACTCTCCCTTTGTATCTTTCAAGGACTATATTACATTCAGGAAAATATATTTGAACTTTCCCAAAAAAAACACGCAAGACCCCTAACTACATTTCTAGGCTCGTATCATCACAAAACACACATATATCATAAAATCTAGTCATTTATAATTAGTGTTATATGGTCATGTATACCTACACAAGTACACTCCTATTTCCAAACTCTCCATTCTGTTATAGTGTTCTATTTGTCTATCTTTATGCCAATAATTATCTTTACTGTAGCTTTACAAAAGTCTCGCTGCTACCAACACACACACCCCATAGTCTGGGTGCTTAGTGTGGTATATTTCCTCATAAGTACTGCTTAGCTGGCATGCCACAAGTTTTGGATGTTGCATTTTCCTTTTCATTCAGTTCAAAATACTTTTTAATATTCCTTTTGATTTCTTCTTTGATCCATGAGTAATTCAGAAGTGTGTAATTGAGTTACCAAGTTTTGAGGGCTTTCCAGGTATCTTTCTGTCATTGGTTGGTAATTCAATTCCTACATGGTCAGAGAACACACATTGTATGTTTTGAATCCTTTTAAATTTATCAGGACTAGTTCTATGGTCCAGAATTTGGTCTAACCTGATAAATGTTCAACAACTCAAAAAAAAAAAAAAAAAAAAAAACTGTTGTTAGGAGGAGTATTATATAAATGTCAATTAGATCAAGGTGGTTGATTAGTACAATAAGTCTTCCATATCCTTATTGATTTTTAGTCCTCCTTTTCAGTCGGTTATTGAGGGGAAATATTAAAATACCTAACTATAATTGTGAATTTGTCTAGTTCCCCTTGCAGTTCTACCAGTTTTTACCTCATATATTTTGCAGCTCTGTTATTAGATGCTTAAACATTTAGGTTGTTATGTCTAATGAACTGACCCCTTTATCATTATGAAATGACTTTCATTTACCCTGATAATATTCTTTGCTCTGAATCCTACTTTATCTGATATTAATATAGACAATCTAGCTTTCTTTTGGTTAGTGTTAGCATTGTATATCTTTTTCTATTGTTTTATTTTAAATCTATTTCTGTCTTTGTAAATTGTGTTTCCTAATAGCAGCATATAATGGGATAATGTTTGCCTATTCAATCTGACAATCTCTGTCTTTTAGGTTTGGGTTTTTTGTTTTAGCAGTTGCCTTGTGGTTCATTATATATATATTGTATTTATATAAATATTGTATTATATGTATCCATATATACATATATACATAAATACATAAATATAAATATACATTTATATATATTGTATCATATATATAGTGCATTTATCAACTCCATATGAAGAATTAAAACCTCACAAGAGTATACTTCTATTTCTCTCTACTCAGCCTTTGTCATACATTTCTTTTTTACATGTTACAAATTCCACAATGTACTGTTTTATTTTTGTTTTAAAAATCAATAATCTTGTAAAGCAATTTTAAAAATAAGGAAATAATCTTGTATATTTATCAATGTAGTCGCCATTTCCAATGCTTTTATTACTTTATGTAAAGTCCTGTTTCCATCTAATATGATTTCCTTTCTCCCTGAAGGACTTCCTTTAGCATTTCTTATAATATAGGTCTGCTGGTAATTAATTATTTCAGCTTCTGTATTTCTGAAAGTCCTTATTTTACCTTCAATTTTGAAAGATATTTTACTGAACATAAATTCAAAGTTGACAGCTAAATTCTAAGTTATTTTGTTTGTTTGTTTTTTATTATTTAAAGATGATATGCTTCCATTTTCTCAATTACATTCTCCAGTGAAAAACCTACTGTTATCTTTGTTCTTCTATATGTAATGTGGCTTGTTTTTTCTTGGCTCCTTTAAGATTTTCTCTTTATTAGTGGTTTTAAGCAATTTGATGTGCCTTGGTGTAATTTTCTTCATTTTCCTTATGCTTGGGGTTATCTGAACTTCCTGCATTTGTGGGTTCATAGTTTTCATCAACTTTGGAAAATTTTAATAATTATGTCTTCAAGTATACTTTCTGTGTCCCCCTCTTTGTGGACTCTAGTTACATGTATGTTAGGCTATACAAAGTTGTCCCATAGCTGATTCTTTTTCTCATTGTCTTGTGTCTTGGATATTTCCTATTGTTATGTCTTCAAATTCACTAATCATTTCTTTTGCAATGTCTAATCACATTAATTTCATTCAGTTTGTTTATCAGTTCAGACATTGTAGTTTTCATCTCTAGAAGTTATATTTGGATATTTTTTGTATCTTCCATGTTTCTATTTAACTTTTTGAGTATATGGAATAAAGTTATTTGAACTTGCTTATGTCATTTTTGGTTAATTCCATTATTTGTTAGTTCTGGGTTGGTTGCAATTGGTTGATTTTTCTCAATATAGACTGTATTTTCCTGCTTTTTTATCTGCCTCACAATATTTTATTGGATGCCACACATTGTGAATTTTACCTTCTTAGACGTTAGATTTTTGTATTCCCACAAACATCCTTGAGCTTTGTTTGGGGATGCAGTTAAGTTACTTGTAAACAGCTTGATCCTGTCAGGCTCTGCCTTTAACCTTTATTAGACATGATCAGAGCCATATTTAGTCTAATGATAATTACTTCCTAACACTCAGGCAAGAACTTTCTTAGTAATCTAACCCATTGCCCCATGATTTATGAAATTTTCCACTCCAGGTTGTGGGAATAGGCACTATTCCTGGCCCTGTGTTCTCTTTAATCCTTTCAAGTGGCTCTTTTCTCAGCCATGGGTAAGATTTCTCACACATACATGGTGTTGATCAATACTTCACTAAATATTCTATAGATCTCTGGATTTCTCTCTATGAGCCAAGCTCTCACATCTTCAGTACTTTCTCCTGAAAACTAGTTGCCTTTGTCTCTCCAGACTCTCAGCTCCAACTTCTCAACTCAGGCAGTCTTCTAGGTTCTACATGGGTTTTCCCCTTTTGCACTGCAGCCAGGAGACCCTCAGGGATAATCATAGAGTTCATATCATTTGTTTCCCATCTCTCAGGGATCATTGTCCTCCATTGCCTCATACCCAGTAGCTTGAAAACCAGTTTCCTGTATTTTGTCCATTTGTTGTATTTCAAGTGGGATGGTATATATCCATCATCTGTAACTCCATCTTGGTCAGAAGTATCTCTGAATAACCTTATTTGAATCATTTGTGAGAGCCCTAATACTACTACTATTTTGAGTTCACTATGTGCTAATTTTTTGACATGCTCCTTTCCACTTATTCTATTTAAATTTTCAGTGACTCAGTTAGATACTATTACTATAAGTATTTTATAAATGGGGAAACAGAGTTCAAGAGAATTTTTCTTCATCATCCAGCTATTAAATGCTGAAGCCATATTTCAAACCTGGACAGTTTGATTCGAGTTGATATCCATACCTGTATATATAACACATTATAAGACTAACCACAAACTACAACATTTTTAATCATTATATGAGAGACTTATATATCTATTTTTCAATCTTTGGCTGTGTGATGATTAATTTTGTGTGTCAACTTAACAGAGCTAGGGTGCTCAGAAAGATGGTAAAACATTATCTCTGGATGTACCTGTGAGGGTTTTTCAGGAAGAGATTAGTATTTGAATTGGTCAACAGAGTAAAGCAGATGGCCCTCCCCAGTATGGGTGGACATCTCTTGAGCAAGCAGCTAAATAAAACAAAAAGGTAGAGGAAGGGTGAAATCCTCTCTCTGCTTGAGCTGAGACATCTACTACCTTCTATCTCAGACATCAGCACTCCTGATTCTGAGGCTTTCACACTCTGATCAGAACGTACAACACCAGCCCCCACCCCCACCCCTAATTAAAAGGCTTTCAAACTCAGACTGAATTATACTACCAGCTTTCCTGGTTCTCAAGCTTGCAGATGGCAGATCATGGGACTTCTCAGCCTCCAAAACTGCATGATCCAAGCCAATTCCTATAATATATTATTGTACATATATTATTTCTGGAGATAAATATGGGAGAGGGGAAGGGAGAAAAAATCTTATTGGTTCTTTCTCTGGAGGACCCTGACTGATACAAGCTATTACTTAAATAGAAATATAGTTCATGGGGTGCCTGGGTGGCTCAGTTAGTTAAGCATCTGCCTTCGGCTCAGGTCATGATCCCAGGGTCCTGGGATCGAGCCCCGCATTGGGCTCCCTGCTCAGTGGAGAGTCTGCTTCTGGCTCTCCCTCTGCCTGCCGCTCTGCATACTTGTGCTCTCTATCTCTCTGTCAAATAAATTTAAAAAACCTTTAAAAAAAAAAAAAAGAAATATAGTTCATATCACCACCCAGCACAATACATACACACCCCTAACTATGTAACAAAACTAAAACCAAAATTTCATGGCAAAATATTTATTGTTATTATAGCTGCTGATCTCTTTTTTTTCTTTTATTATTAAGGCCTACATGAACTCTTAAATTAATTTTATGATTAATTAATAGGTTTGACTTTCAGTTAGAAAGACAAAATGATGTAATATTAATTGAATCATTTATTCTAAGACCTCCTTCTGAGATTGCAATCTTTTCCCCTGACTTTTGTTTTGATTTTATTTGATTGAAATTCTGCAGTAATCAAGTAGATCTAAGGGACAATTATAAGTTGGTCATATTTATTCTAAACCTTGAAGTTTTGAATTATTATTAATAGTATTGCTCTTATTGTCTTTATTTATTTTTCAGCTTAATGAATTTTACCACAAATTGGTACAAGTATACCTTTTTTTTTTTTGCACATTGCTTCACTGTGCTTCACAGATGGTACTTGAAATTTAAGAAGAGAATTTATCTTAAGTGTAAGAATATTAACTAATACTTTAACACTTCCCTTTTGATGTCTCACCTGATGTTTCTTACTGTTTTCTGCTCTTATTATCACCTGTGTGCTCTCTATTTTTCATATTTAAACTTCCAGGTAAATAATATTATTGGCTCAGAGCATCATGAATGTTCCTCTTGGTCACAGTTTTGTTCTACACTGTTTCATAGGTCAACTGGACCTCCAAGACCAATCAGCTATGACCATAGAAACAAGTTACAGAGACAAGAAGAATGACAAACTCCGTAACAACCCCATCCACAGAGGGGCCTATTTTTTTCTGACAAAAATTCAAAGCAAAATTGGCTTCCCTCCTTTTTATTTTAAATTACATTTCACTATAGGTAAATAGCATTGAATAAATTTTATGTAACCACTAGTCATTAGATTTCTTATTTCTTAATGTTAATATACTGTATTCCAAGATTAAAATAAATAAAAATGCAAACTTATTATTTAACAGAAAATATTTAATTAACATTATGTTTTATTTCCTGTTTGTTTGAATCAAGCAACTTTGAAGTTGGGAGAGTATACTGGAAATGCTTAAATCACTTAAAATAATTTAGACCTGCTATTAATTTTATATCACAAGTGAGCAGTTAATGCAGAGTTAGCAAGTTCATCACTGCTTTTTAATTAAACTTAAGTTGATTGTAAAGAGAGAATTATTGAGCATTTGAGAGATATATCTAATGGCTATATAATTAGATGAAAATTACATAAGAAAGGAATGCCCAATTTAATTTTTGGTATATTAGCTGTATAGGAAATATGGAGATACTTCATTCACATTTATCAAAATAGCCTACAGCAAGATAATTACAGATCACTTTTGAAAATAGTGGCATTTAATAGACATATTAATTGATATCAATCTCCCTTCAAATAGCCCATTAAGTGGAAAACTCTTACACAGAAAATACTTTATCTATAAAAATCAAAATGCATATCTTTTATTTGCAATGTTAATTGACTCTCACTCATATATTTTCATTTATTAAAGTTAAATAATGATTTTCTTTGCTTTCTTGATAATTAAATAGCCATAACAAAGATTCTCAATTAAATCATGATGGTAGCTAACACTCAATTTATAACAATAACGATGATATACCAGGTAATCAGAAACAACAAAATCTGAATTCATTATACTGAAATAAGAAAACTATATGACTAAGTTTTGAGGGTATTTAAGATTGGGTAAACTTCTAATAACAATTTTTAAAATAATCTCTTTTTGAGGAGGTTGCAATAATTTGATGGAAAATCATATCAGAACTTTTGTCTTATGAAAGTAACTGGCTGGCTGAGGACTGCTGTTAGGAAAAGTGAACATTTCCATTCAGTTCACACTACCTACTACATATAGATATTTTGGGTTTGGTTCTAAACCATCACAATAAAATGAACAACACAATAAAGTGAGTGAAAGGAACTTTTTGGTTTCTCAGTGCATATAAAAGTGGTTTACACTATACTGTAGGTCTATTAAGTGTGCAAGAGCTTTATAGCTAAAACAACAATGTATAAACCTAGGCAATTGCTTAAAATAAGACAACATTGGAGTATGCCACATTGATCGACTCTTCCTTTCATAAATGATTTCTCTGTAGCATGTGATGTTATTTGATTACATTTTACCCACAGTAGAACCTGTTTCAAAATTGGAGTCAATCCTATCAAATCCTGCCACTTCTTTATCAACTAAGTTTATGTAATATTCTAAATCCTTTGTTGCCATTCCTACAGTCTTCACAACATCTTCACTGGGGGCAGATTCCATCTCAAGAAACTACCCTCTTTGCTCATCCATAAAAAGCAGCTCCTCGTCTGTTAAAGTTTTATCATGAGATTGCAGCAATTCAGTCACATCTGTAGGCTCCACTTCTGATTCTAGTTCTCTTGCTATTTCTACCACATCTGCATGACTTCCTCCCTGAAGTCTTGCACCCCTCAAAGTCATAGTTGAGAGTTGGAATCGACTTCTTCCAAACTCCTGTTCATGTTGTTATTTTGACCTCTTCCCATAAACCACAAATGTTCCTCATGGCATCTAGAATGATGAATCCTTTCCGGGAAGTTTTCAATTTACTTTGCCAAGATCCATCAAAGGAATCACTACCTATAACAGCTATAGTCTTATGAGATGTATTTCTTAAATAATAAGAACTGAAAGTCAAAATGACTCCTTGATCCACAGGCTACAGAATGAATGTCATATTAGCAGCCATGAAAACAACATTAATTTCGTTGTACATCTCCATCAAAGCTCTTGGGTGACTAGGTGCATTGTCAATAAACAGTAATATTTTTAAAGTAATCTTTTTTTCTGAGCAGGTCTCAACAGTGGGCTTAAAATAGTCAGTAAACCATGTTATAAACAGACGTGCTGTCATCTGAGCTTTGTTTTTCCATTTATAGACACAGGCATGGTCAATTTAGCATAATTCTTAAGGACCCTAGAATTTTTGGAATGGTAAATGAGCACTGGCTTCAACTTCAAGTCACCAGCTACATTAGCCCCTTAGAGAATCAGCTTGTCCTTTGAAGCCAGGTTTTGACTTCTCTTCTCTAGCTGTGAAAGTCTTCTAGAAGGCTGTTTCATCGACATTGAAAATCTGTTTAGTGTTGTGGCCTTCATTAACTATCTTGGCTAGATCTTCTGGATAACTTGCTGCAGCATTTCCATCAGTTCTTGCTGCTTCACTTGCACTTTTATGTTTTCCTTAACCCTCATGAACCAACCTCTGCTGGTTTCAAACTTCTCTTCTGCAGCTTCCTCACCTGTCTCAGCCTTCAGAAAATTAAATAGAGTTAGGGTCTTGCTCTGGATCAGGCTTTGGTTTAAGGGAATCCTGTGGCTGGTTTAAGCTTCTCTTCAGACCACCCAAACTTTCTCCATACCAGCAGCAAAGCTGTTTCACTTTCTTATCATTTGTGTGTTCACTAGAGTAGCACTTTTTATTTCCTTCAGGAACTTCTCCTTTGCATTCACACCTTGGCTGTTTGGCACAAGAGGCCTACCTTTTGGCCTATTTTGGCTTCTAACATGCCTTTCTCACTAAGCTTAATCATTTCTAGTTTTTGATTCAAAGTGAGATACATACGGCTCTTCCTTCCACTTGAACACTTAGAGGCCACTGTAGGGTTATTAACTGGTCTAACTTCAACACTGTTGGGTCAGGGGATAGGGAGCCCCCAGGGAAGGGAAATATAGAGAACAGCCGTTTCATGGAGCTGTCAGAACACACATTTATCGATTAAATTTGCTGTCTTATATGGGCGTAAGTCATGGCGCCCCAAAACAATTAGAATAGTAACATCAGGTATCACTGATCAGAGAGGACCATAACAAATGTAATAACAATGAAAAAGCTTGAAATATTGCGAGAATTACCAAAATGTGACACGGAGACACAAAGTGAACAAATGCTGTTGGGAAAAAAAACGGTGCCAATAGCCTTGCTTGACACGGGGTTACCATAAACCTTCAATTTGTAAAAATGCAACACAGTGTACAAAACAGCAATATTAACTCTCGTCACCATGCTGTACCTGAGATCTCCAGGCTTACTCATCTTATAACTGAAAGTTTGTACCCATCTCCCCGCTTCCCCCACCCACCCCAGGCCATGATAACCACTATTCAACTCCCTGCTTCCGTGAGTTTAACTGTTTTAGATTCCACATATAAGTGAGATCATGTAGTACTTTTCTTTCTGTGTCTGGGTGATTTCACTTAGCATTATGTCTTCCAGAATCATCCATGTTCTCACAAATGAAAGAATTTCTTCCTTGTTTATGGCTGAATAGTATTCCATTGTGTACATATATACTACATTTCCTTTATCCATTCATCTGTTGATGGACACTTAGATTGTTTCCATATCTGAGCTACTATAAATAACACTGCAACAAACATGAGGCTGCAGATATCTCATGAAAATAGAGACCTTATTTCCTTTGGATATATACCCAGAAGTGGTATTACTGGGTCATCTGATAGTTCGGTTTTTAATTTTTTGAGGAGCATCCATAATGTTTCCATGATAGAGGTTATCACTGGACATTGCACCAACAGTACACAAGGCTTCCCTTTACTCGGCATCTCACCAACGCTCGTCTTTTCTCTTTTTGGTAATGGCTATCCTAACAAGGGTAAGGTGATATCACACTGTGGTTTTGATTTGCATTTCCCTGATGATGAGTGATGTCGAGCACCTTTTCATATACCTGTTGGCCATTTGCAGGTCTTCTTTGGAGAAATGTCTCTTCAGGTCCTTAGTCCTTTTTTTTTTTTTAGCTGAGATATTTATTTTTCTGCTGTCACATTGTTTGAATTCCTCTTTCTTAGTCTTTTCTACTCTACATGTAATACTGCATATAAAAGCTGAGTTTTTAAGTTTTAAGAATAAAATAAAAGGTTAAAATATTTTTTAAAACTCTCTTACTGGGGCGCCTTGGTGGCTCAGTCGGTTAAGCATCTGCCTTCGACTTAGGTCATGATCCCAGGGTCCTGGGATCGAGCCCTACATTGAGCTCCATGCTCAGCCAGGAGTCTGTTTCTCCCTTTCCCTCGGCTGCTCCCCCTGCTGTGCGCTCTCTCGCTTTCAAATAAATAAATAAAATCTTGGGCGCCTGGGTGGCTCAGTTGGTTAAGCGACTGCCTTCGGCTCAGGTCATGATCCTGGAGTCCCTGGATCGAGTCCCGCATCGGGCTCCCTGCTCGGCAGGGAGTCTGCTTCTCCCTCTGACCCTCCCCCCTCTCATGTGCTCTCTCTCTCTCTCTCATTCTCTCTGTCTCAAATAAATAAATAAAATCTTTAAAAAAAAAAACAAATAAATAAATAAAATCTTAAAAAAAAAAAAAAAAGCTCTCTTACTAAGAGCAGAAGATGAGGATAATTGATAGCTAGAGTTGTACTTCATCTTGAAAAACCACCCTCTATCCAACTCAGCATCAGGCTCCTTGGTGCTTGGCTTTTCTAGTATCCTATGAGGCCAAGTTAACACAAGCTTCCTCACAAAATCCTCACTACACCAGTAATGTAAGTGCATAGCTGTTCCTTCCAACTAAATGGTGTTAACACAATGAGATCCCCCTTTTTGATCAGGACAGTAACAAATATTTGTGTGATTCTAGGTAATGCCCAAGCATGATTATATGCAGTATACAAGACAATTCATATACTCTCAGTAGGAATGAAAATTGTTCCACTTTCCTGAACAGAAATTTTAATTGTAGTAAGTTATCCAAAAATTATAACTAAGATTAGGTGGAAAGATTGAGTGAAGAAATCTTTCAGAGATTTGTATATAAAATCCCCATAATAAAAGATTGGTAAAATAAATTGTCATGTGATAGATTTCTATAGATTCAGTAAAAGTAGTGTTATAAAATAATTTTATTGGTCTAGAAATATGAAAATGAAGTATTAAATGAACAAAAGATGTAACATAACAAAAAATTATAATAATATGTATGGTTCCCTTAATTAGAAATAAAATGTGTAGCTTAAATATCTATATGCAAATACATAATCTAGATAAGTACTCAGACCAACATATTCAAAGTAGTCATCTCTTGGTGAAATTGTGGGTGATTACATTTCTTTATTTTCTTCATGTCTAAATTTCTAAATTTCTTCTCTAAACATGTTTAACTTGTATAATCAGAACAAATTAAAGTTTAGAAATATGAAAGCAATGATTGTCCCTGGGTGTTTAGGATTATGCTCTTCCCTTACTTCTCTATAATAAACAAGTATTACTTTTATAATCGAAAAATAAATTGTATTTTTAAAAGAACGGCATAATGGGCGCCTGGGTGGCTCAGTCGTTAAGCGTCTGCCTTCGGCTCAGGTCATGATCCCAGGGTCCTGGGATCGAGCCCCACATCGGGCTCCCTGCTCGGCGGGAAGCCTGCTTCTCCCTCTCCCACTCCCCCTGCTTGTGTTCCTGCTCTTGCTATCTCTCTCTCTGTCAAAAAAAAAAAAAAAGATTAAAAAAAAAAAAAAAAAAAAAAAAAGAACGGCATAAGTATAATGTAAAATGAGGGAATAAGTTTGATTCCACAAGAGACTTTATCAGGATTATAATACACTGTTGAGAGATCCTGCATGAGCCATTCCAATGTTAAACATACCACTGTAGAAACAATTTTCCGCCCAAAATTAGTACAATATAAGCTGGTTCAGTGGCAAGGATTTCCAATTACAAATTGATCTTCATTGCCTTTGTAATATACAAAGGTAATTTTCCTCTTCGGATATGAAAAACAAATCCTGAGCTATGTTACAGTAAACCCACCAGTGCTAGGATAACTGCCAGGAATTGCCATTTGCCATCCTCACTGGATAAATCATTCTCTCTAGAAAGCCAGAAGTTGGGTAGTAATTCAAATATTGTCAATATATGTAACTATATTGTTGCTAACATCATCAACAGAGAGTATGTTTGCTATATGGCAATATGTAATGTGAAAGCATTCATTTAACAAGCAAGAAAAATACTTGTTTTGGATGACTACACAAGTACTTTTAGTGTTATAAGACCAATCAAGGCTTTCTAACAGACAGACTTTCTAGAACTTCCAGTCCCTTACCATGGTTTTAATACAGGGTATTACTTATTCACTTATTTATGTTTCTTTATATAGGAGTCAAAAAAAAAATCTAACATTGTGTCTGTACTAAATACATCTAGTTTTTCTCCACAGAATCTCACAAATTTATCCCCCTACATGTTTATTCTTTTTCAGGCTCCAAGTTTCATGGATCCAATTCATCCCCAGTCATTTCGATGTCAGGGTTAGATTAATTCTCAATTAAAGGGTATTTCTCAGTAGACTGATGTCATGGGTTTGATTCTCCAAAGTCAGTTAGTACTGCTTGATTTGAGGCTAATAGACTGGTCTTATAATCGTGGCCATCCATTTCACAAATGGTGACAGTGACAAAGTGACTAAGAAAAAGGGTATTGACAAATCAAAACTAGCTTTTCCCAACTTACTGAAAATAAAAAGCAGCACAACACCTTGAACATGGCAGTCATTCATTCATTCAACAAACACTGAGACCTAGCATGTACCAAGCACTCTTAGAAGTTCTAGAAATACACAAGTAAATATAACAATGTCACTGCCTTCATGGAGCTCTTATTTTGGAATTGGCTCTAAATGTTGTAGATCAGATTGTCAGAATCCTTAACCCCTACCCCAAGGCAAGAATTCTCTAACTGCTCAATTAATTCTTAGTGGATTTTTCAAATACCTCAGGGGCACCCAAAAGAGACATGATGAGGGTCCCCATACCCCCTCCTCTCCATTCTCCAGCATCCAAACATCTAAAAACTACCTGTTTCAAGCAGGGGAACAACTTCATTTTAAGTTCAACATATCAGAGTTCTGCATAAGATTTCATTTGCCAATTAGATTCCATTTGAAGGGAAAAAAAACAAAGGACATCGATAGGGGAAAAAAAAGCAAAGACCCCAATGACTAAGATATCCTAATGGCCCTCCAAAGAATCAGATGTCACTCAGGCCACAGTCTCACTGCTTTCTGAGCTGCAGAACTTCCTAGAGGATGTAGCCCTGTGTCTGCACAGACAATAGGAACTTCTAAAAACTAGAGACTCACTGATTCTAACACATGTCAGCGTAGTGCCCAGGCACCTAGTGCATTCATAAAGTTGACCCACTTTGACCCACACAAAACGGCTCCCTGACTTCTAATTCTACTCACTTCTATAATGTAGAGAAGTTTGTCACTGCTATCATTATTCATTTTGCTTCCAAACTAAACATCTTTCCTTTTTTTTTATCATGTTGTTTTTTTCATCATGATAAGCATACTCTTTAATCCCCATCCCCTCCACACTGACCATCTCTTCTGCACTGCTTCAACTCATATCACCCTCATCTCTTTTTCCAACCACTAACATGAATAGATTCATGAAGATGCAATCTGATAGCACACTTCTCATCCTTCTCCAGGTATCTCTGATGCTGTGCTCAACACTTATGCAGGAACAACCTGGGATGCACCTTCCTACCCCTTGTTACTTCAGACAGGGGTTTTGAGATACTCATTAAGATTTTCAAAAGGCCCCAAAAAACCAGCTGTCCTGTATCCTTAGCAAAGTTGGTTACACATCCTTGTATTAACAGTCCATCTTCCCCTGTTCTGCTACCTCGATTCCTCATACCTGTTCTCTGGGACCACATTCTTAAATTAACAATGTGCAAATAAGCCTTTGACTTTGGCTTTGATTTGGGGGAAGGGTGGCTTCTCTGTTGTCTTAGAAGGCAGCTTGAAAAGTGACGTCAGCAAGATGGCATTCTAGGAGGTCTCGATGCTTCCCCACGCCCACCCCCACCCCCACTGCAAAAACAATGATTAAACAACTACCGACCAGTGAAAATAGCTATGGGAGAACTCTGGAGTAGGAAGAAGAGGCAGCAACAACTGGATATGAAAAAGCCTAGGAAGCATTTTACCTGCATCACCCCATCTCCTAGTCTAACACATATCTTCTCCCCTCCATGGGGGATAAAGAAAGTGAGACCCCCAAAAGACTCCACCACCACGGGCCCAAGCAGCCCTCACCATGGCTCTGGACACCCACAGTCTTGGCCACCTAGGAACCCAGCAGTGTTTGCTGACACTGACATCGCTGACAGAGCTACCTGGATTCTACCCTGCTGTGCCACTCCCCCAAAGCCAGAGATGACGCACTTCACCCAGCTGGTGCCCTTGCATCCACCTGCAGGACAAGGTGTTTCCTACTGAAGCCCTTCCTTTAAGGCAAAAAGAGGTGACTGCTCCTTAAATGCACACAGTATAGAAGTTCTTCAAAAAATTAAAAATAGAAAGGCGATATGATCCAGCATCCCACTTGTGGGTATTTATCCAAAGGTACCAAAATCAGGATATTGAAAAGATAACTGCACCCCCATGTTCATTATAACATTATTCACAATAAATGACTTATGGAAACAACCTAAATGTTCATCACTGGATGAAGAGATAAAGAAAATGTGGTATAGACATACAATGGAATATCATTCAGCTTTTAAAATGAAGGAAATCTGCCATTTGTTACAGTATGGATGAACCTTGAAGCATTATGCTAAGTGAAATAAGCCAGACTCAGAATGACAATACTGCATAATCTCACTCATATGTGGAATCTAAAAAAGCCAAATTTATAGAAGCAGAGAGCAGACTGACGGTTACCAGGGGCTGGTGGGAAGGAGAAAAGGGGAGATGTTGGTCAAAGGGTACAAACTTTCAGTTATAAGATGAGGAAGTTCTTGGGATCTAATGTACAGCATGGTGACTATAATTAACAATACTGTACTCTATACTTGAACCTTGCTAATAGGGTAGATCTCCAATGATCTCATCACACACACAAAAAAGAAGATGTAACTGAGATGATGAATATGGTTAATTAGCTTGATTGTGATGATTATTTCACAATGTATACATATATAAATTACCAAGTTATTCCCCATAAATATATACAATTTTTAATTGCCAATTATACCTCAATAAAGCTGGAAAGAAAAAAAAAAGATGATGTAGAAAATATAAGTAGAATAGCAGCGATTAAGAATATATGTGGAATTTAAGAAAAAAAACAGATGAACATATGGGAGGGGGAGGGAAAAAAAGAAAAAAAGATGATGTAGAGAATATAAGTAGCACCAGGTTTCAACCTTAGTTTACAACTAGTTAGCTGCAGGACTTTGCACAAGGCTCATAATCCAGGCACCTTTTAAGAAGTATGAGGAATAGAGGTGCCTGGGTGGCTCAGTTGGTTAAGTGTCTGACTCTTGATTTCAGCTCAGGTCATGAACTCCGGGTCATGAGATTGAGCCCCGAGTCGGGCTCCTTGTTCAGCAGGGAGCCTACTTGAGATTCTCTCTCTCTCCCTTTTCCCCTCCCCACTGCTCACAAAGTCTCTCTCCCTCTTAAAAAAAAAAAAAAAAAAAGTATGAAAAATAAATAAGGTAATATAGTTGTTAGCTTCCAGACACTCAGACTCCCCTCCCAACCCACAGCCATTTTCAGCACCTTGTAGACTCCCAGAAGATAAGTAGTAATTCAATAAAGGAGAAATCAAAACATACAAAATATTCTCTTATAAACGGTGTTTCCTCTTTTTTCCCCAGAAGTTTACTTGTTTATTTTAGAGGCTTTTCCCCTTTAGAATTAGATATTCTAATATCTAAAACCTTTCAGATAATGTTAGTTCCAAGTAGTTACTATTTTAAGAACCTTTTAGATTCTGCAATTCGGGTCCTTTTAATTTTTCAATGAAATTACCAGGGCTTGGTAGTAACCTTTTCAAGAAGATAGGTAAAGCAAGAAGTGAATAGAAAGAAGTCAGCAGGAAAATAGAAGGGTTGCTGAGAGTCACTGAGGTCCCAGCTGCTACTAGGTTGCTGGTGAATTCTGGTAAATTCAATCAATAAAGTTCTAAGAATGTGCCTTCTCTGATCCTACCAAAGCACACTTCACTGGCTTCCTATTCTTAACCAGATCATAAGTAGCTCTTAGCACACTGAAATTTCATTGTTTATTTCCTTGTCCATATCATTCATGAGAAAACTCTGTAAAACATAGGGACCTTCTGCCCGGAATGGGGGCGTTCAGATATCCAATATTTTGCATATACTTTCAGGAAGTTCATTTTCCTAGATTAAGAATCTCTGTATTTGACTCTGAGCATCTTGACAGAAGTGTTCAAATCATGTTAAACTCCCTGTCTCCAATGCCCAATTCCTAATACATAGAATCTATTCAGAAGTATTACTAGGAAAATTAATGAAGAAATGTTTTTCAACTTGGGAAAAGAACTGAATAAATCATACAAGGGCTAAGGTTTGGCAGAGCAGGAATCATGAATAAACAAAGGGATGAGGAGGTGTCAAGATGAAATGGTTTAATATGATTTCACTTATATGTGGAATTTAAGAAACAAAACAGATGAACATATGGGAGGGGGAGGGAAAAAAAAGAAAAAAAAAAGAGAGGAAAATGAACCATAAGAGACTCAACAATAGAGAATAAACTGAGGGTTGATGGAGGGAGGTAGGTGGGGGATGCGTTAGATAGATGATGGGCATTAGGAGGGCATTTGTTAGGATGAGCACTGGGGGTTGTAGAATGAATCACTGAATTCTGCTCCTGAAACCAATATTGCACTGTATGATAACTAACTAGAATTTAAATAAAAATTTGAAAAGAAAAAAAAGACAAAATCATTTAGGTTGTGTGAAAAGGTAGAAAAATGACATAAAGGTAAAGAAGACTGATGGTCTGAGAAGATTATGAGCATGCTCAGTATACAAGGAAGAGAATGGAAAAAGAAATGGGAATCTTGTAGTCAAAGAAAGCAATCTAACAGTGAAGATATTTTGAATTATTGTCATATGACTCTCAGCAAGAGAAATAAATTCTTCGTACAGTGACAAGTCTCTGTGTACAAACAGAAATGTAGACTGGAAAAACTACTAACGACTCAATATATAATGAGTAGAAAAGCAGATCTCATTTAACCTATGAAGGAGAGATTTGAGATTTTTAAAAAAAAAGGGAAGCAGATTAAAATTTTACCATCCTATGATGATGGTTTGTCAAGTTGTCCCTACTGAGGTTCGATCTTAATTGTTTTCTGCAGCCTAGAAAGCTGCTACCAGGAAAATAATTGTGTGGTGGATTTTGTTCTTGTGAAATAATTATTTAGCTCTCCAAAACATGGGAAGCCAAGAAAACACTGGATATAACCATCCATCCACCCATCCACCCACCCATCCATCCATCTACCCATCCTCTCATTCATTGAATAAGTGTTGTTTACCAATAGATCCCAGAGACCGGTACACAGAATTTGCTTGATGAATCAAACACTTATGAACTGAGCACTGCACTGATGGTAAGTTTACAAAGATGAACAAGACACCATCACAGCTTTGAAGAGCTCACAATTTAGGAGAGAGTTGGAAATGTAAAGGAATAGCTATAATGCATTCTGAAGATGGATATGTAGCTGGGGGTGTATAACTCTACCTTTTTAAAAACTACTTTATTAAGATTATGTAAATTCAGATTAATTGGGGGCAGATGTGGAGAGAGATTAGCAAGAATTGTAGGCATTTGTAAACAACATATTAACCAAGTTAGATCAAGTTTTAAAAGTCATTTTTACACTTATGTGCAGTTGAAAGACTCTTTATCATAAAACTGATCATCTTAACCATCAGGACTTAACTCTGGCTTTTTCCATTGGGGCTGAACAGGTTACAAAGACTTCATTTCTGAGCAAGACATGCTGTGATGTGTCTTGAGTCAGCACTGCAAATGCTAGTCAAGGTTTCGTATCAACAGTCCTCCTCACCCAGCATCTGTGAGTGACTGAGAGTAAGCCTTTTAACAACTTGCAAGGAATCATTTTTAAAAAGAAAAACAGTAAAAGGGAAAAAAAGAATAAAAATTAAATAAATTTATGACCTTGGCTTTCCAACTTTTATCTGTGCACTTCTTGTTCAAATCATGTCCCCTGGGTCCCTCTCTGCACAAAGGGGAACGTTCCTCTCCTCTGTATGACTAGGATGCCTGCATTTCTCTCTACTCCAGCCCCAGTAGGATGTCGACTTGTGATCAACAGAGAGAATAGATCATGGAGAAATGGGCTATTTTTCTACATGGCATGTTTCCCTGTGACTGCCTTTTTCCTGGTCTGGAAGAAAAGTTTCCATGACAACCAAGTAGCTAACATTCACTCCCCACCAGCTGACTTGCTTGCCTCCCAAATGATCAGCTGGATATTGTGTTAAAATTATTTTACAGATACTGGCTAATCTGCAGGGATTATTTGTCTTTTTATTTTTGAGAAACTGGCTCCTTGGTGAAACTTTTTAAGTGGACCTAACTTCCTTTTCTGATGCTTTAAGAGCATAATCTCAACCTAACAGAACAAGCTTAAGCCAACATTAGACAGTCACCTCCTGGGACATAAAATATGAATGTGAACCATCCTTCCCCATGAAGGGCACATAAGTGCTTTGAGCAAGAACTAAGCTTTATTTTTCTTTCCCTCCTCATGTACCTAACACATGGTCTAGCAGGTGGTATACATAAAATAAATGTTGAACATCCCAACACCCGAGCTTCTCCAAACAGAGTATTGATGTTTAGGTTGATGGGCTGAGGCAGAATCAACCTCCTAGTAATGTAATAATCTTACTTTTTTAAATGTCTGCCTATAAAAAGAGTGAGAAATTTGCAGTAGAACATTAGCACATACCAATTGTTAAGCCTGTGCATGTAAGAAAGACTGGAAGGAAATATACCAAAATATTTACAGTTATGTTTTGTAGGTGAAAATATGAGAGTATGTCTTCTGATTTTTCTCGATTTAATTTTTTTTCTTTTTTGTTAACTAAACAAAGTTTTTTGTTGAGTATCGTCTTGGTCCTTTCAGGCTGCTATAACAAGATACCATAGACTGGGTGGTTTATTTTTTGTTTTTCTGACTTGGTAGTTTATCAACAAGAAACATTTATTTCTCATAGTTCTGGAAGCTGGGAAGTCCAAGATCACTGCACCAGCATGGTCATATTTTGGGCCCTCCTCCTGGCTCATACCTTCTTGCTGGGTCCTCACATGGTAGGAGGTGTGAGGGATCTCCGTGAGGTCTCTTCTGTAAGAACATTAATCACATTCAAGAGGGCTCCTCTCTGATGACCTAAGCACCTCCCCAGGCCCTACCTTATAATACCATCACATCAGGCATTGGGATGTCATCATATGAATTTTGGAAAGACACAAACATTCAGATCACATAGCAAGAATCTACAACGTCCAAGGCACTGTATTACCCTCCCCCAGGATAAGAAAGATTAACACATCTCTCATATTCAGAGCCATAAAGACATTGAACTTGATGCTAAAGGAAAGGAGGTTTGTACACATTTGTATTTTATCGTTATCTCTGTGCCTACGATGTGGAAAGTGGAGTCAGGGAAGGGGATGGAAGACAGGAAGATCAGTGAAGAGTATGCTGAAGTGCTTTTGGTAGGAGGGGATGTTAGCCTGAACCAAACTGGGATAGAATGAGTGAAGAGCAAAGAAAAATCAAGACATTTTGGAGGCAGAATTGGTAACAACTTGGAGAGTCACTGAATGGGGGGTTAACAGAAAGAAAGGGATCAAGGGAAACCTCAAATTTCTGACTTAAAGAAATGGGCAGAGAAGGCAAAATATGACAGTCAGAGCAGGATGCTTTAGTGATTTCTAGATAAGGTGAATCTGACTGTTTGTGGGACACCCAAATAGATATATAAAGTTAGCAGCTCAGTGTGGGGCTAGGACAGTGTGTGCGTGGACCCGTGAGTAACAGAGAAATGCTTAGGGTACTGGCCCGGCCGTAACCAGAATTTGTAACAGTCTTTCGGATCTCAACGGCACAATATTATTCAGCAGTTATGAGATAGCATGGCGTATTTAGAGAGAACAAAGCTTTAAAGTCAGGCACACCTCAGCTTTGATCTCCGCTCCCTGCTTTCTTGCTACAAAGACCTGGGCAGGTTCTGTATCTGAGCCTCTCTCTCTCCCCATGAGAAATGGGACTGCTCATCACACTCTACAAGGCTGTCATAAAGGTCACAGGAGATGATGCACGTAAAGACATTTGGCACAGAGCAGACCTTAGTGAGTCTTTAGTTCCCCAACCCAAATAGCTTCTGGTGATCTTTGCGGTGTCCCTCCCCCGCCTCCCAGTGCCTCCTGACTCCAGTTTCCATTTTAAACTCCTACGGCTAACAGAAAGCATGGTTTCAATTACCTGATAAAGATAAGATCCTGCCCCCACCCTCCCTTTCTTTGTAAGGTCTGGCCCTGCAGGTGTTTGGAAGCCTCCCCCGGCCTTGTCTACATCTAATTTACTTCCTTTCAGTTGAATGTTATCACAAGTCATGAATTATTCTCACTTCATGTTTACTGCAAACAGATAACCATTATCTCCAATGCGCCTGCTTGGTTTTATCTTAGTGGCTTCACATTTTGCAACTTTTTAATTATTTCATTTTATTTCTCCACATTACGTTGTTTCTCTTCTGCACTGACACTTGGATTAAGAGAGGAAAACAAATTTGTAATTTAATATGCCTTTTCAAACATATTACCGCTGGAAACAAGCTGAGGCCGTAAAGTGTGTTCTGATTGTAAAGTTCAATGACCATATCAAGATTCTTTGGCTGGTAAAGGAGAAGTCTTTCAGATTCTCCTTTACAGGGAGCTGAGTACATTTCAGCAAGGGATTGCAGTCAAGTGAAGCAAGGCTTGGTTGGTTTCAGAAGACAGGGCTCCTTCATTTGAGGGTTTACATAGGGGAGCGGGAGTAGATGGGATCAAAGAGTAGGTATCAGGCCATATCCAAAAAGGGGAATAATGGCCAAACTAGAGAAGAGAAAGCAGTTGCATAGGATGAGGGGGGAGAAAAAAGGAACCAATACTCTGGAATTAGGTAAACCTAAGAATACAGGGAGAGGGTTCAAGTCTGAAACTATGAACCTGGGGCAGGGATATTTAAGCTTTCAGGCATGATGGTCAAATATCTGCAAATAATACAACTCAAACTGCAATAGGTAAGGACAGACCCTTTTGTCCTCATCCTGAGGGGGTCTCTTTGATTCCCATCCAAGACAGTTATACTAGAGCCTATAAAAGATCCTGCATTCTGTCCCTACCCGCCTCGTGCGTCCCTTTACTCTCTCATCTCAACCCTCCACCTATGTGTCCACTTCTCATCCCCCACAACACACACCCAAACAACTTAGTTTCTCCTTTCTCTGTTCCTGATCGCCCCACCTGACTCCGTGTTCCACCTATGCTCTCCTGGGTTGCACAGCCCAGGTATCTCTGCCAGTTAAGAGGTCTGAAAGAAAATACACAGATCAAAACAACAAACTCCTCATTTTCCTTGTTAGCCACATCAATCAGCCCTGATCAATGGAACTGAGGAGAAAGGCAACCCGTGTTTTGGAAGCACCAGCTGAGTGCCCAGCACTGAAATACTTTACATGCCTTACCCCACTGAATCCTCCTGATGTTCCAGTTTTACATTTGGGGGAATTAAAACTCCCTCGGGTGACAAAGCTGGTGGATGGAAGAAAGACCTAGAACTTAGACACTGGCCATTCTGAGTCCAAATTCCATTTCTGACAAATCCTCATTTATCCATCCCACTTTGATGGTGCAATATTAATCATTTCTCCACAGTGAACTGTCGGCCCTCCGTTATCAGGTATTTCTCCCCTTGTGTCAATGTCTTCCCGGTCCAGCAGAAATACAACATGAACTCGGGAATCACATTAGAGAGCAAAGAGCTTCCAAGTCCTTTATTCACAACTCCAGGTCTCTGGTATGATTTGCATCTCTCATACCTACACTGAAATATAATGTATTTTGTGATGTTAATACTGGAGTGGCATTTAGAGACCCAAAACCTGACACTCAGCTTTAAAATCCTATCATGAGATAAATATCCTTCTTCTGTGCCAGAACGAAAAAAAATCAAAATGAAAAAGCAATACATTTAATAACCAACCAAATGAACAGGAATGACAGGCGCTGTGCTGGCTGGTTTGATGCCAAGTCACCTCTGCCCTGTCTGAGGCGGATCTACCGCTTCTGTCCTCGGCTGCTTATTCAGTCCACAGGCTTCACTTCCTGCTTGATATGCATCCCAGGAGCTGCCCGTGCCAGACATCCTGAAATAAATTACCAAATGGACTCCAGGCAAACTTCTCATTCTCGTTATGAATTTTGAGAAGTATAAAGAACTTCCCGTGGACCACAGCATAGACCTTTCAGGTATGCCGAGAAAAGGTCAGTTTTCCTCTTCTGGAGGATGTATCTCCAAGAGCAGTAGTAAGACCTCCTGTGTTTACAACTCCTTTTGCAACATGGTTCAGAGAAAAGATCCTGGGCTTTGGAGTCAGAGAGACTGAGTTCAACTCTGTGCTTTGCTACTATCCGCAACCTGATGCAATGTGCACTAATTTCACTGACCCTTGAGATCTTCCCATATAACGCAGATGAGCAATTATAGTAGAAAGAGCGTTGCAGTAATTTTGCAACGAGATAATGTCTAAAGATACCTTCATGGTACTGGGCATATAGTCCACTTACGAGAACTGTCAGCCCCTCCGCCCTTTGAAAAGAGGCAGCACCTTCATCTTCCCAACAATTTTATGGAATAGAAAAAAAGGATGCAACATGTTGCATATGTTGATGAAATTGATGTATGAAGAGGTAAAATAATATGCTAACTGCCCTTCAGAAAATGGAGGAAAAAATTCCAGTCTTGCCCGGTCAACCTAAAGAGTCTCCCCAGTGTCAGAATTTTTTTTCCTACTAATCTGACTTCAGAAGCAATTAATGGTACGATTACTGGGGTAGGAATCAGCTGCACGCCTTCCCTAGCTCCCAAGGGAGTTAGACAGCTATAAAGCTGAGCCATATTCTTTGTTTACCCAGAACACAGGACCGCTGGGGGACATTGCAAGGATCCTTCCCCACAGGGTGGGGGAAGAGGGGAAAGAGCCCTGACAGAGGAGTGAGAAGGCTTCCATTCTATACTGCTGCCCCTCCCCTTAACTCACCAACTCACGGAGTTTTCCGTCTTCTCTCTTCTTCTGCTTCTCAAATTTGCATCTGAAAAGGACGGCATGGGGTCAGTTCAGCTGGTCTCTGCATCATAATCATCTGGTGAACATTTGTTCCAATTAAAAGACTTTAATGTTTAGAGTAGTTTGGGGTTCACAGCAATACTGAGAGAAAATATAGAGCTTCCCACATGCCCCCTCCAGGTACACACATGCAGCCTCCCCCACACCCACAGCCGGCACCAGGGTGGTACATTTGTTACCAATGATGAACCAACACTGACACATTTTTGTCAACCAAAGTCCATAGTTTATATCAGAGTTCACTTGTGGTGTTGCACATTCTGTGGGTTTGGACAATGTATAATGGCATGTATCCACCATTATAATATCATATAGAACAGGTTCACTGCCCTAAAAATCCTCTGTGCTCTGCCTATTCATCCCTCCCCAACACTCCACCCCGGTCAACCACTAATCTTTTTTACCGTCTCCATTATTTTGCTTATTCCAGAATGTCACAGAATTGGAACCATATAGTATATAGCCTTTTCAGATTGGCTTCTTTCACTTACTAACATGCACTTAAGGTTCCTCCATGTCTTTTCATGGCTTAATAGCTTGTTTCTTTTTAGCCCTGAATCTATTATATGAATGTGCCAGCGTGGTGAACATTTTTTAAACAGAAAGCCCAGTTGAGATTTACTGCATCAGAGTTTTTACATGCATTTTAACCAGGTCCTTGAGGTGATTCTGATACACATCTGAGCTAGATGATTGGAAAGATTTCTCCTGGATTGAAAAAGTATATGCATTAATGCTCCCTAGATTTAAGTTGATTATTTTCCTTTGAGGGAAAATATTTCTTTCCTCTAAGATGAGCATGTCTGTGCTTCATCCCACATCCTCCACTCAGCCGATGAATCCCAGCCTGGAGAGAAAATAAGAGAATGTGGGCAGAGTGACTCCTCCCACCTGCTAGAGTTAAGTTTTGCTTTCAGTTCTTGATCACTTGCAAGGGAGGAAGGAGAGGAAGGTGTCAAGACAGAGTGGTGGAGAACAGAAAAAGTACTAAGCTATCTGATATCCTAATTTTTGCCACATGACAGGCACTCTAGAGAAACTGTCTCTTTAGCTTTCTTTTTTTTTTTTTTAAGATTTTATTCATTCATCTGACAGAGAGAGAGACAGCGAGAGAGGGAACACAAGCAGGGGGAGTGGGAGAGGGAGAAACAGGCTTCCCGCGGAGCAGAGAGCTCAATGCGGGGCTCGATCTCAGGACTCTGGGATCATGACCTGAGCCAAAGGCAGACACTTAACGACTGAGCCACCCAGGCATCCCTCTTTAGCTTTATTTCTATAGGAGGTAATATGTACCCATTTATAAGGAAACCAAGACCAGAGACTTTAGGTCACATTTGCATTGACAGATCAAGATTCAATCTAATGTCTGCCTGTATTCCTGTATTATTATTTTACCCGTTTCAATCTAGACTGTAAGATTTTTGAGGACAAGGACCACATGCGTCCATTTTAACCTTAGCACTTGACAGACACAAGGTACATAAGATTTATGAAATATGTCCTAAATGAATAACTGTTCAGAAGGAGAATACAGCTCCTCCTTGAATAGATTAACTATAATAGAAAGTAGAGTGAATTTAGTTAATATTCCTGGTATTTTATGTGACTCAATTTTTGACATTTTTTGATAGCACAGGCCTCAGACAGAGATCTCTCTTAAAGCTGTATATGATTCAGTAAAGCCTGTTAAACCCCAAATTCATAATCACACTGGGCCATGGTGGCTCATTTCCTTAGCTCAACTTGACACACCTTTTGATCAAGGAGAGCCAGGCTAATAGGGCCTGCAATTTATCATGCTTCTTGAAGAACCACGGATTCCGTTCTACTATGCCTCAAACACATTTATAGCTTCTTTAGACTAAGCATCAATTCCCTCAACATTAAAAAACAGCCAACAATGAATAAGGAAGAGGGTTTGCTCTAACTACATGGAGTGTGTTTCTTTATAAATCCTCTCCGAGGGCTCCTAATGACATATAACTCATATCGTAGTCATAGAATGAGCCACATTTGCCCCTGGGCCTTCTCAGTCTGGTAACATATTAGACATTTGGGATGCACTTTAATTCTCTCATACCATTCACTGCCTTATATTTCCAAAGAGCTAGTAGCTCAGTGAGAATGAGGTCAAGGTCCCAGGCTTGATTTCTCCTGGCACAAATGATTATATGTCTCTTGTTTAGACATATAAATATCACTGAATCTTGCCAGTTCTATTTTTTCTTCATGGACAAGTTCTAATAGAGAAAAGAAGGTCATTTCATCCTCTGGGTCTCAATGTCCTACTCTATAAAGTGAGAATATTAATAATAAATCCTTATTACCTGTCTTGTAATGTACAAGGAAGTATCTAAGAAAATAATTTATATGAATGTACTTCTTAAACATTATAGAAAGAAAAGAAGGAGGAAGGAGAGAGGGAGGAAGGGAGGGAGAGGGGGAGAAAAGTAAGGAGAAGCTTTGGTAAGATGGTATTAATAGAGTATCATAGTGGCCTTTCATTATTTTTCCCTACCCAAGGTCCATCTTCCATTTGCATTATAATAGTAACCCACTATTTATCTCCAAAACTCACATCCTCCCACTTTGTGCGTATACGGTTTGATACATCTCCTAGATCTAGGTCTGGATCTATGTCACAGGTCACACCAATCAATTTAGTTCCATTTCTTGGCCATGGCGATTATTTCAGAATTGGCACAGACCTACGTCAATCCAAAGTCAGTCTCAGAGCTTTTCCACAACAGTTGGCCCAGGGGCCTTCTCCACAGACTTGGAAAGTGAAAAAGTGAGTCTGCGGTGTCTTGGAACCACCCTGAGTTGAGAGCCTGCCTGAAAATGAAACCCAACAGAACTGCAGCATCTAGGGATGTAGAGAACTCGCCTGTGATGATACTGTTTAAGTTCCTAGATCTACCTATGCCTGAAGCTAATATTTTAAATCGTCAACCTATAAATTTCCTTCTTATTTGAAGCCAGTTTAGTGTTTGGTTTCAGTCACCAAGACTGGAAGTGTCCTGCTTGGCATGGGGACAGAAAGTAGGAAAAAGGTTCCAGCACCTCCGAACAGCTACCACACATTTGCCAGCCTATGCATGGAAAGAGAAAGGACAGAAGCAGCACACCGAACTCATTGAAATCTTGACTCTATTAACCACTGGTATTGTAACTAGGGCTGAGCACATATTAATTTCTCTGAGCTTTATCTTTGCAGCAAAATGGAGAGACAGTGAATACCCCCATGGGATTACCCAGAGGATTAAATGAAATATGTTAAAAGTGTGGCACATTGTGTGCGCTCCACACACTGTCTCCTACCTGCCTGACTACCTCTTGGAAACCCAGAGAGGAGAGGAAATTGGACAAGTTGTCAGTGATTGTGCCCTTGAGGCTGTCAGCCCGCATGCCGAGTTCCAGGTTCAGTTTTCCATTTGCTTGAGTTCCAGCGCAGTGTGACTAACCAGATTACTACCTCCAACCAGCTGGAGTTATTGTTTCATTCTCCATAAAACCCAGAATCCTTTCATCAGCATAAATATATATTTTTTAAACAAAGAAGTGGGGGAGGGGGAGGTTGTGCAGCAGAGAGAATATCTCAGGCAGTTGGAAGCACAGCAAGAGGGAAAAAAGAAATCCTTTGTCCAGAGAGCTTTGTAAAGGCAGGCATCTGTGAATAAAAGGCACTTATTTGGTCTCTTTTAAAAACTTAGAGAACAAACAAGGAAACCCTGAGCAATTCAGGAAGCACACTAAAAAAAAGAAAAAAGGCAATGAGGAACCTGCACATATTAAAATAGAAACCAGGTGAGCGCTGTGAATTGTGTAAGACTGATGAATCACAGACCTGTACCCCTGAAACGAATAATACATTATATGTTAATAAAAAAAAGTAGAAACCAAACTCAAAGATGATAGCTCCTAATTTCTACACTGTTTGTGTGTTGCCAAGCTCTCTGTGTGTTTGTTCTGCAACCCTCAACATCCCAGGATGTGGGTGTTCCATTTTATCCTTTCACCGATGAGGCTGGAAAGGGCCAGAGAAGGCTCAGGGAAGTTACCCAAGCCCACTGTGTCCCCTCCCCATTACGGCCTTCTTATCGCAAGCCTTGACCTCCTCACCTCAGAGCTGGTGTCTATGTAGCAACCTGATAATCTAGGTCCCGAAGACCACCTAGAATGGTCCTACCAAAAACACATAATAACAAATAAGATCATCCCTGCTTAATGTGACCCAATAGCTCTGGACAATATGTTGGCAGCTTCTTTAAAACTACACACACAACTACCAGATGACCCAGCAATTGTTCTCTTTGGACTTTATCCAAAAGAAATGAAAACTTACGTTCACACATATACCTGTCGACAAGCGTTCATAGCAGCTTTATTCAGAATAGCCAAAAACCAGAAACAACTCAGTGGGTGACAATTATAGAAACTGTGGTACAGGGGGGCGGAGCAAGATGGCGGAGGAGTAGGACACCTGGATTTCGTCTGGTCCCAGGAATTCAGCTGGATAGGGATCAAACCATTCAGAACACCTACAAACTCAACAGGAGATCGAAGAAAAGAATAGCAACAACTCTCTGAACAGAAAAGCGACCACTTTCTGGAAGGTAGGACGTGCGGAGAAGTGAATCCGAGGCGATATTCGGGAGGATAGACGGCGGGGGAGGGGCCTCCGCCGGCCGCTTCTGGCAAGTGATAGAGCCACGGAGCACAAAATCGGAACTTTCAGAGTTTGCTCCGCTGAGGGACGTCACTCTGGTGGCGAAGTGGGGGGTGGAACCCTCGCGGGACAGTGTGGTCTCAGGACCCTCGGGGTCACAGAAAGACCGGGGGTGCCTGAGTGCGGCAGAGCTCCCAGGTATCGGAGCAGGGAAGCCGGCTGCAGAGACGGAGCCCAGGCGCGGGCTCTCAGCTCGGGGTTGCCATAAACCGTGATCCGCGGCACAGTCGGGCCACTGCTCCTCCAGCAGGGACCCAACAAGCGGCAGATCCGGGGAGACTCACCTTCTTCCCCCAGGAGGAGAGGTGCGGGAGCGCACCGCGGGGATCTGCTGGGTTTGGAGACTCCACCCGGGGTCGGGTGCCAGATAGAAAGGCGCGGTCACAGGCCGGGTGAGCGCGGAGTGTGGCCGGAGACCAGGGAGACGGGAGTGACTGACTGCTTTTCTCTGGGGGCTCGCTGGGGAGCGGGACCCCGGATTCTCGGCTCCGCCGGGGCGGAGACTGGGAGGCCGCCATTCTCACTCTCCGCCTCCAAAGCTGTATGGAAAGCTTGCAGGGAACAAAAGCTCCGGAGAGCAAACCCGAGCAGATTACTTAGCCCGGACCGGCAAGGGCGGGGCAATTTTGCCTCCGGCAAAGACATTTGGGAACCACGGCAACAGGCCCCTCCCCCAGAAGATCAGCGAGAACAGCCAGCCAAGACCAAGTTTACCGATCAATGAGAACGGCAGAACTCCAGCGCTAGGGGAATACTGCACATAGAATTCATGGCTTTTTTACCATGATTCTTTAGTCTTTCAAAGTTAATTATTTTTTTTAACTGTCTTTTTTTTTTCCTTTTTTCTTTTTTTTTGAATTTTTCTTTTTCCCTTTTTCAACCAACATTTTATCAATCCCTTTTTTAAAAAAAAAAACATTTTTATTTTTCATTTTTAAAGTCATATTCTATCCCTTCATAGTAGTTACCCGTATTTTTGGCATATATATATAAGTTGTTCTCTCTTTAAAATCTTGAGATAGTTTCTTCTAACAGATCAAAATATACTCTAAATCTCTAGTGTATGGTTTTTTTCTACTCCCCTGCCTGATCACATTCTCTCCCTTTTTTCTTTCTTTCTTTTTTTTTTAATCCTCTTCTTTCTTTTTTCAAACAACTTATCAAATCCTTTTTTAAAATTTTTTATAATTTCCATCTTTACAGTCATATTCCATCCCTTCATCATATCAACCCTTATTTTTGTACATATATAAGTTTTTCTTTCTTTAAAATTTTGGGAGGGACTTTCTTTTAACAGACCAAAATACACCCAAAATCTAGTGTGTGGCACTGATCTATAATCCAGCCTGATCATATCTGATCACATTCTGTTTTTGTTTTGTTTTGTTTTGTTCTGCTTTTGTTTGTTTTTATCTTTATCTTTTTCTTTGTTCTTTTTTTCTTTCCTTTTCTTTTTTCTCTCTTTCCCTTTCTTTTCCCACTGCTTCAGGTCTTTTCTGATTTGTTTAGAGTATATTTTCTGGGGACGTTGTTACCCTGCTAGCATTTTGTTCTCTCATTAATCTATTCTCCTCTGCACAAAATGACAAGATGGAAAAAATCACCTCAACAAAAAGAACAAGAGGTAGTACCGACTGCCAGGGACCTACTCAATACGGACATTAGTATGATGTCAGATCTAGAGTTCAGAATCATCACTTTAAAGATACTAGCTGGGCTTGAAAAAAACATGGAAGTTATTAGAGAAACCCTTTCTGGAGAAGTAAAAGAACTAAAATCTAACCAAGTAGAAATCAAAAAGGCTATCAATGAGGTGCAATCAAATATGGGGGCGCTAACTGCTAGGATAAATGAGGCAGAAGAAAGAATCAGTGAGATAGAAGACCAAATGATGGAAAATAAAGAAGCTGAGAAAAAGAGAGATAAACAACTACTGGATCACGAGGGCAGAATTCGAGAGATAAACGATACCATAAGACGAAACAACATTAGAATAATTGGGATCCCAGAAGAAGAAGAAAGAGAGAGAGGGGCAGAAGGTATAATGGAGCAAATTATAGCAGAGAACTTCCCTAATTTGGGGAAGGAAACAGGCATCAAAATCCAGGAAGCACAGAGAACCCCTCTCAAAATCAATAAAAATAGGTCAACACCCCGACATCTAATAGTAAAACTTACGAGTCTCAGAGACAAAGAGAAAATCCTGAAAGCAGCTCGGGAGAAGAGATATGTAACCTACAATGGTAGAAACATTAGATTGGCAACAGACTTATCCACAGAGACCTGGCAGGCCAGAAAGGACTGGCAGGACATATTCAGAGCACTAAATGAGAAAAATATGCAGCCAAGAATACTATATCCAGCTAGGCTGTCATTGAAAATTGAAGGAGAGATAAAAAGCTTCCAGGACAAACAAAAACTAAAGGAATTTGCAAACACGAAACCAGCCCTACAACAAATATTGAAAGGGGTCCTCTAAGCAAAGAGAGAGCCTAAAAGCAACATAGACCAGAAAGGAACACAAACAATATACAGTAACAGTCACTTTACAGGCAATACAATGGCACTGAATTCCTATCTTTCAATAGTTACCCTGAATGTAAATGGGCTAAATGCCCCACTCAAAAGACACAGGCTATCAGACTGGATTAAAAAACAAGACCCATCGATATGCTGTCTGCAAGAGACTCATTTTAGACCCAAAGACACCCCCAGATTGAAGGTGAGGGGGTGGAAAACCATTTACCATGCTAATGGACACCAAAAGAAAGCTGGGGTGGCAATCCTTATATCAGACAAATTAGATTTTAAACCAAAGACTGTAATAAGAGATGAGGAAGGACACTATATCCTACTTAAAGGGTCTATCCAACAAGAAGATCTAACAATTGTAAATATCTATGCCCCTAACATGGGAGCAGCCAATTATATAAGGCAATTAATAAAAAAAGCAAAGAAACACATCGACAACAATACAATAATAGTGGGGGACTTTAACACCCCCCTCACTGAAATGGACAGATCGTCTAAGCAAAAGATCAACAAGGAAATAAAGACTTTAAATGACACACTGGACCAAATGGACTTCACAGACATATTCAGAACATTCCATCCCAAAGCAACGGAATACACATTCTTCTCTAGTGCCCATGGAACATTCTCCAGAATAGATCACATCCTAGGTCATAAATCAGGTCTCAACCGGTACCAGAAGATTGGGATCATCCCCTGCCTATTTTCAGACCACAGTGCTTTGAAACTAGAACTCAATCACAAGAGGAAAGTCGGAAAGAACTCAAATACATGGAGGCTAAAGAGCATCCTACTGAAGAATGAATGGGTCAACCAGGAAATTAAAGAAGAATTAAAAAAATTCATGGAAACCAATGAAAATGAAAACACAACTATTCAAAATCTTTGGGATACAGCAAAGGCAGTCCTAAGAGGAAAGTATATAGCAATACAAGCCTTTCTCAAGAAACAAGAAAGGTCTCAAGTACACAACCTAACCCTACACCTAAAGGAGCTGGAGAAAGAACAGCAAATAAAGCCTAAACCCAGCAGGAGAAGAGAAATAATAAAGATCAGAGCAGAAATCAATGAAATAGAAACCAAAAGAACAGTAGAACAGATCAACGAAACTAGGAGCTGGTTCTTTGAAAGAATTAACAAGATTGATAAGCCCCTGGCCAGACTTATCAAAAAGAAAAGAGAAATGACCCAAATCAACAAAATCATGAATGAAAGAGGAGAAATCACAACCAACACCAAAGAAATACAAACAATTATAAGAACATATTATGAGCAACTCTATGCCAGCAAATTAGATAACCTGGAAGTAATGGATGCATTCCTAGAGATGTATCAACTACCAAAACTGAACCAGGAAGAAATAGAAAACCTGAACAGACCTATAACCACTAAGGAAATTGAAGCAGTCATCAAAAATCTCCCAAAACACAAAAGCCCAGGGCCAGATGGCTTCCCAGGGGAATTCTACCAAACATTTCAAGAAGAATTAATACCTATCCTTCTGAAACTGTTCCAAAAAATAGAAATGGAAGGAAAACTTCCAAACTCATTTTATGAGGCCAGCATTACCTTGATCCCAAAACCAGACAAAGACCATATCAAAAAGGAGAATTACAGACCAATATCCCTGATGAACATGGATGCAAAAATTCTCACCAAAATACTAGCCAATAGGATCCAACAGTACATTAAAAGGATTATTCACCACGACCAAGTCGGATTTATCCCTGGGCTGCAAGGTTGGTTCAACATCCGCAAATCAATCAACGTGATACAATACATTAACAAAAGAAAGAACAAGAATCATATGATCCTCTCAATAGATGCAGAAAAAGCATTTGACAAAGTACAGCATCCTTTCTTGATCAAAACTCTTCAGAGTATAGGGATAGAGGGTCCATACCTCAATATCATAAAAGCCATCTATGAAAAACCTACAGCGAATATCATTCTCAATGGGGAAAAACTGAGAGCTTTCCCCCTAAGGTCAGGAACGCGGCAGGGATGTCCACTATCACCACTGCTATTCAACATAGTATTGGAAGTCCTAGCCACAGCAATCAGACAACAAAAAGAAATCAAAGGCATCCAAATTGGCAAAGAAGAAGTCAAACTCTCACTCTTTGCAGATGATATGATACTTTATGTGGAAAATCCCAAAGACTCCACCCCAAAACTGCTAGAACTCATACAGGAATTCAGTCAAGTGGCAGGATATAAAATCAATGCACAGAAGTCAGTGGCCTTCCTATACACCAACAACAAGTCAGAAGAAAGAGAAATTAAGGAGTCGATCCCATTTACAATTGCATCCAAAACCATAAGATACCTAGGAATAAATCTAACCAAAGAGGCAAAGGATCTGTACTCAGAAAACTATAAAATACTCATGAAAGAAATTGAGGAAGACACAAAGAAATGGAAAAACGTTCCATGCTCATGGATTGGAAGAACAAATATTGTGAAGATGTCAATCCTACCTAGAGCAATCTACACATTCAATGCAATCCCCATCAAAATACCATCCACTTTCTTCAAAGAAATGGAACAAATAATCCTAAAATTTGTATGGAACCAGAAAAGACCCCGCATAGCCAGAGGAATGTTGAAAAAGAAAAGCAAAGCTGGCGGCATCACAATTCCAGACTTCCAGCTCTACTACAAAGCTGTCATCAAGACAGTATGGTACTGGCACAAAAACAGACACATAGATCAATGGAACAGAATAGAGCCCAGAAATGGACCCTCAACTATATGGTCAACTAATCTTTGACAAAGCAGGAAAGAATGTCCAATGGAAAAAAGACAGTCTCTTCAACAAATGGTGTTGGGAAAATTGGATAGCCACATGCAGAAGAATGAAACTGGACCATTTCCTTACACCACACACAAAAATAGACTCCAAATGGTTGAAAGACCTCAATGTGAGACAGGAGTCCATCAAAATCCTAAAGGAGAACACAGGCAGCAACCTCTTTGACCTCAGCCGCAGCAACTTCTTCCTAGAAACATCGCCAAAGGCAAGGGAAGCAAGGGCAAAAATGAACTATTGGGACTTCATCAAGATAAAAAGCTTTTGCAAAGCAAAGGAAACAGTCAACAAAACCAAAAGACAACTGACAGAATGGGAGAAGATATTTGCAAATGACATATCAGATAAAGGGCTAGTATCCAAAATCTATAAAGAACTCATCAAACTCAACACCAAAAGAACAAAGAATCCAATCAAGAAATGGGCAGAAGACATGAACAGACATTTTTCCAAAGAAGACATCCAAATGGCCAACAGACACATGAAAAAGTGTTCAATATCGCTCGGCATCAGGGAAATCCAAATCAAAACCTCAGTGAGATACCACCTCACACCAGTCAGAATGGCTAAAATTAACAAGTCAGGAAATGACAGATGTTGGCGGGGATGCGGAGAAAGGGGAACCCTCCTACACTGTTGGTGGGAATGCAAGCTGGTGCAGCCACTCTGGAAAACAGTATGGAGGTTCCTCAAAAAGTTGAAAACAGAGCTACCATATGATCCAGCAATTGCACTACTGGGTATTTACCCCAAAGATACAAAAGTAGGGACCCGAAAGGCTACGTGCACCCCGATGTTTATAGCAGCAATGTCCACAATAGCCAAACTGTGGAAAGAGCCAAGATGTCCATCAACAGATGAATGGATAAAGAAGAAGTGGTATATATATACAATGGAATATTATGCAGCCATCAAAAGGAATAAGATCTTGCCATTTGCAACGACGTGGATGGAACTGGAGGGTATTATGCTGAGCGAAATAAGTCAAACAGAGAAAGCCATGTATCATATGACCTCACTGATATGAGGAATTCTTAATCTCAGGAAACAAACTGAGGGTTGCTGGAGTGGGGGGTGGGGTGGGAGGGATGGGGTGACTGGGTGATGGACACTGGGGAGGGTATGTGTTCTGGTAAGCGCTGTGAATTGTGCAAGACTGTTGAATCTCAGATCTGTGCCTCTGAAACAAATAATGCAATATATGTTAAGAAAGAAAAAAATAAGAAGAAGAATGTAGCAGCAGGGGAAGAATGAAGGGGGGGAAATCGGAGGGGGAGAAGAACCATGAGAGACAATGGACTCTGAAAAACAAACTGAGGGTTCTAGAGGGGAGGGGGTTGGGAGGATGGGTTAGCCTGGTGATGGGTATTGAGGAGGGCACGTTCTGCATGGAGCACTGGGTGTTATGCACAAACAATGAATCATGGAACGCTATATCGAAAACTAATGATGTAATGTATGGGGATTAACATAACAATAAAAAAAATTTAAAAAAAAAAAAGAAACTGTGGTACATCCATACCAGATAATATTACTCAGCAATGAGTAGAAACAAACCATTAACACATGCATATTGATACATATTGATGTTGAAAAAAAGCCAATCCCAGAAGGTCATATACTGTTAATTCCATACATATGACATTTTTTAAATGACAGACTTACAGAAATGGAGAACAGATGAATGGTTGCCAAGGGTTAGGGCTGGGTATGGAAGTGGCAGGGACACAGTTGTGACCATGAAACTGTTCTGTATCTTGACCATGGCGATGGATACATGACTCTACACAAGTGATAAAACCACACAGAGCTAGGGGCATCTGGTGGCTCAGTCGGTTAAGTGTCTGCCTTCAGCTCAGGTCATGATCTTGGGGTCCTGGGATCAAGCCCCACATTGGGCTCCCTGCTCAGTAGGGAGTCTACTTCTCCCTCTCCCTCTGACCCTCCCCCCTGCTTGTGCTCTTGATCACTCTCTCTCTCTCTCTCTCAAATAAATAAAAATCTTTAAAAAAAAAAGACGCACAGAGCTAAATATGCCTGCAAATGCGTGCATGCACACACACATACAAATAAAACTGAACACATCAGAATAAGATCAGTGGATTATATCTATGTCAATATGCTAGTTGTGAAACTGCATTACAGTGTTGCAGATATGAACACCGAGGGAAGCTAAGTATAAGGTACACAAGAGCTATTGGCATTATTTCTTACCACTGCATGTGAATTTACAATTATCTCAAAATAAAAGTTTTGATTTTTTTTTTAAATCACCCAATGTATTCTCATCACATTAAGAATAACATTGTACACCTGGTTGCGAGGTCGGTTAAGCCTGGGACTCTTGGTTTCACTCAGACCCTGATCTCAGGATCCTAAGATCCAGTGCCCCAAGTAGGGCTCCACACTCAGTGGGGAATCTGCTTGGGATTTCTGTCTCCCTTTCCCTCTGCCCCTCCTACTCATGCACTCTCTCTCTCTCAAATGAATAAATAAATCTTAAAAAAAAAAAAGAAGAAGAACATTGCAGTGGTGCCTGGATGACTCAGTTAGTTGGTCTCGATCTCAGGGTTGTGAGTTCTGCCAGTATTGAGCTCCACGTGGGGCATGGAACTTACTTAAATAAATAAAATAACACTGCAGGTGCGTACTGGGAGCAGAGAGCTGACCCCAAAGAAACATGAGCAGCCCCACCACCTCTGCAGCAGACCTAGTTACCATCACACCCAATGGGGAGCCCCAGCTACTCCAATCACCATCCCCTGCAACCAAAGCCAAATCCCAGCACCCACCCTCAGCGCTGCCCACATCCAGCCCCCTACCACCTGCAGCCGCTCTGGGAGCAGAGGGCCCATGTGGGTGGCGCCTGACTTGGGGGACAAGAAGGTCTTGGCAAGGATGGTTTGGGAACTGTAAAGTAAGAAACAGACATGGTTCCATCAACAGGGATGACACCAGAGAAGACATATTTGTACAGCAGCCCGCCATAAAGAAGAACCCCAGCAAGTAGCTTGGCAGTGTACAAGACAGAGACTGTGGAGTCTGATGAGGAGAAAAGGTGCAGAGGTGGCAAAAGTCATAGGACCTGGTGGAGTTCAAGGTAGGGCTGTAATTATGCTGCAGTCCAGAACCGCTATAGATGCTACCCACCCCCTCGCACATGTCCCGAGGGCCTTCCACACAATCCCAGAAGAGGCAGGAGGGGAGAGAATGAGGGATCCGAGAGAGAGCTCCCAAAATCCAGGCCCAACTGCAAGGCCCCACCACACAGCCCCACCTTCCTACCTGCGGAGACCCCAGGGCCACCACCATGTTGGAGCCCTCCCCTGCGGGGAGGAAGAATGGAGGGGGCTGATAACCAGAGTGCAGGAGAGCAAGGCAGACCAGTGAGGCAGAATACGTAGGGGGTTGGAGACCACTATTCCACAGAGCCCCCTCCTCGCCAAAGACAGCCTGGAGAAGACAATGAAGGAGACGAGGACAATCAAGGAGAAGAGACCCGAGGTCAGCAGCCACGTGGGTACCACCGCAGCTCAACTCCCAACACAAATGTCAGAAAATCCTAAACCACAAGATGGCAGGGACAAGAGCAGCCAATCCACCAGCTGACAACTGTCTACACCTGCCCCCCCCACCATCTCTACCATCATCCTGTTTAGTCATCCAACAAGAAGAAATGACCTGGAAATGTCAGTGATAAGAAGTGAACAAAAGATTGCAGCCAGAAACCTTAAGTGCTTGCTTCTTGCCCACTGATCAGACAACCAGAACCACCTGCATTATATATGCAGCATGGTTTTTTATTGTTTTTACCTAAAGACACCTTTTTTGGGTAATGACAATCGTGGTTTCATTTTCCTTTTAAATCTTTTTCTTTTTAAATTGTTTTATATCTGGTTAAGTTGATATTTTTAAGAACATCACTTTAATTTGTAATAAAAGTTTGCAATTTGATTTCTTAAAAAAAAACTGTAATACCTGTTAACAAAGGTCTTAAATAATTAGATAGATAGATAGATAGATAGATAGATAGATAGATAGATACCACTGCATTACTTGCCCTGGCTTACAGAGCTCTACCCAACCTGGGCCCGATCTCATCTATTGCCATGCCCTCACCCTGCTCCTGAAAGCATCCCAAGGGCTTTGGCAAGAGATGTTTCCTCTTGTTGAAATGCTCTTCCTCTAACTTCTGAAAGACTAGTTCCTTTTTGTCACTCAGTTCCCAGCCTGTTTCCTTCTCAGGGAGGCTCTTCCTAACTACATGCTCAGAGGCATCCAGCTACCCTGTTACATCACCCTCATTTAATTATCATTGTGGCATCTCTTATTTTTTTTGTTTACTTTTTCATGTCATTTATATTTGTTTCCCTCCACTAGAAAGTAAGCTCCTTAGGAGCAGGGATTCTATTTGTTATTTGTTATTTTCTGCTGTACTTCTGTCATCTGAAACAGTATGGCATACATAGTAGGTGCTCAATAAATGTTTATTGAGTGGATATAGATATGTATGCATGATAAGTTGTGGAAAGAGGTCTTGTTTAATACCTAGTCATGTCCCTCTTGGTGTTTCAGGTGCCCTCCTATCTCCAAGGAGTTCAAAGTCTCTATCTAAATACTACACCTTAGTGTTTTAATGGAAGTCTCAAAATCAGTAGGACAGCCCAGACCTGAAGGAGCCAAGAATTCAGAGAATAGACACATTCCAGTGATGGACAGAAGAATGCGGAAGAACCCAGGAATATAGGTGGTACTGGAAAGGTGGACAGAATGGAAAATCCAGGTAAATTTAGCAAGCACACACTGACCTCCCCAGGTTCCCAGCATGGTGCTATACACTGTAGAGATAAGAGATGAGAAAGTCCTAGTCTCAAGCATACAGGTGGCCCCTGAGACTCTACCTGAAGGGCCCAGAAGGAAGGGGCATCATTTGAGTAATCTGACAGGTAGACTGAACAACCTGAGCAGAATGGCCAGAGCTAAGAGAACTTTAAAATTGTCATCTTATACTGGGACGCCTGGGTGGCTCAGTCAGTTGGGCGTCTCTTGGTTTTGGCTCAGGTGGTGATCTTGGGATAGTGGGATCCACACTCAGGGCAGAGTCTGCTTGGGACTCTCTCTCCCTCTCTCTCTTTCCCTCCCCCACCCACCCCCCATGCACTCTCTCTCTCTCTCAAATAAACAAATCTTTTTTTTTAGAAAGTCATAGTACAGATGACAATCGCTGGGCAAATAACATAGGAACAAACCCAGTGACACCTACTCCCCTTCAACAGGAACAGGTCCACTGGTACTTATATCTCTTACTGTGCTTCTCTGATCCACACATGAGCCCACAGTTCCCACAGTCAAAAAGTGTTTGAAGCCACTCTATGCTAGACCCAGATCTTGGACTAGCTTAACAGTAAAAGGTTTTGAAAACATTCCATCATTTTAAGACAATATTTGCTTTAAACCTTTTCCACTTCTGTCTTTATGAAATACATAAATAGAAGCAATGCACTGACATTCTCATTTTCAAGTCCCCAGTGGATTTCATTGTCAGAGTCACCTGGGGTTATCAAGTTGCTTCCTTCACAATTGCCGGCCAGGTCAGACCCGGAACAGACTATCATATGCTTTGCACATCCCACTCCAATTGGAACAGATCTGTCTCATTCTTCAGAACAGAACAAAGGCTGGTATTGATTTCTCCATGAACAACAGTGCTTAACTCTTGTGCTTTCAGCCTGAGGGGCCCTGGAAGCTTCAAGTATTTTTCCTGGAAGAGAGTAAGTCATCCCTCTTTCTTTTGGACTGGGATGCTTGTTCCCATGGCTTCTCAGATCTGCAGCAGGAAGCACCATTCATGAGCTGAAAGGCCATACTGCAAAAAAGCAGTGTGTCATGTGTTTACCAAGTTGCCACATTCTTACCTGCCACCATGCCTCAGTCTTTACCAGGACTGGTCATTCTGATTCACTAATTGACCAGATCAAATTCAGAAAACAATGGTTGGCTCTAAGATAAGTATAGGGTTCCTTTGGGGGCTGGGTGTGTGGCTCAGTCAGTTAAGCATCTGCCAGGGAGATCATCGCAGGTAATGATCTCAGGATCCTGGGATCAAGCCCCATGTTCAGCTCCCTGCTCAGTGGGAAGTCTGCTTCTCCCTCTCCTTCTGCCCTCCCCCTCATTCATTCTCTGTCTCTCTCAAATAAATAAACAAAATCTAAAAAAATAAAAAGTAACTATAGTGTTCCAAAGGATAACATAGGACATTCCAGTCTTTTCTCTGATACAGCCCTCCTGGCAGCCTGGCAGTGAAGGCAGGGATTTTCATCCCTATTTTACAGATGAGAAAATTGATTCAACAAAGCATTTAGAAAGTTCAGGCAAGATTCTAATTCTTTGAGTTCTATTCACCCTATTGTGCTTCTTCTCATAAAAACCACCTGCCTATTTTTTCCCCTGAAATGAAGAGTTATTTGAACCAAACTGATCAAAATGATTATTTCTTTTAATCAGAGCCAACTTTAACCCATATCTAGTAAAATTTAGGTGAAGGCAGGCTCTGGTCTTGACATACATCTCTATTTCTCAAATCTGCACTTTCCCATAGCACCAGCCAAAACAGTCCTTCCATGACTCTAACAATATTGGAAAACATCTATCGGTTTCTCTTTGCTCAAAAATAGTCTTATGTGGTAAAAAGAATAATAATGATGAATAATTTACTTAATGTTTGTTGCCCTGAATTTCCACACCCCCCATGTTATTTATTACAACACAGTGAAGTAAATATTGGGAGCTTATTTTATGAGAAGAATAGATGAAGAAATGAAAGAGACAAAATTAGTGAAGCCACATGAGGTGGCCCACCTACTCAAGGACAGATCTGAATGCCAGCAGCTTTACTGGCCCCTAAAATCTGTTCTCACACCCTCATACCTTGTTTCTCAGGCAGAGAGGTTGGGAAGAAAGTACCTGTCTGTGTTCAGCAGAAAGGATACTGTCCAATTTACTCTTCTTTCCACAAATATGTTTCAAGTGTCTAATATCTGTCACCTATCAGTCTGCTCACTGGGGCCATAGCAATGAACAAAACAGAGTCCCCACCCTCCTAAAGCTGGCATTCCAAATGCAAACATTAATGGTTTATGAATGATTGTTACTCCTTGCCTTCTATTCTCCCCACAAAAAAAGAAAATAAGATTTCTTTATATACATATCACAAAATGAGAAATTATACCTCTAGTCATAGTCAAATATGAAGGCAATGGTTCTTGGTCTTTTTATTCCAAGGTGCTATTCAAATACGTGAGCCACCACTCTCATTCACTACTGCGACACAGACAAAGCAGGCTGGGGCAGTGTACAGTTCCCTGCACATTAGCTGTGTCTTAATTGCTTTTGCTCTTTCTTAAAACAGCACAGCAGAATGGAAGAAAGTATTCTGTTATTATAGGATAACTATGACTCCATAAGTAATTACTTGCAAACTTCAATACTTCTGAATGCTACAATGAATAGTAACAAATTACTTGTGACCCACCCACCCAGGGAGGTAGATATTGAGATACTATATCTACTATATTCTGGGCCAAGTCATTATTCTTAGGAATCCTCTAAGATTCCTGCCCTAGAGAGAGGAACAATGTAATAAATCATCATAAACCATACATATTTTATCATGGATCTATATATCATATATGTGGATGCCAGGCTGGAAATGCATAGCATTCAGGATAATTTTTTTTTATTTCCTCAGCTTAGCACACAATAGCAATGTGAGAAGTCAGAAATGGCCTTCCCGATAGGAAGCAAGAGGAGGGAATCAGGAGGCACGCAAAACCCTCCTCCAACCTTGCAGATGTACTTTCAACCAGCCTTATTACAGAATTCAGATCAGAAAGGAGCATAACAGTTACGAAGATTCTCCAAGCCTCCATCTTTTTGTTGTATGGAATCGAACATCTTCCACAGATAAGAAAAGTGGTGCTTTTATTGGACATACCAGATGTATCCTCAGCTACACAGCTTTAGAACCCACCTGAATAAGTTGGGGTCCCTGCAGGAAACAGAATTCATCCCAGATCATTGAGATGAAGATACTGTAATTTAGGGACTGCTTACAGGAGTACAGGCATAGTTCAGGGAACAAATCAAAGATGATGGGGCAATAAGAAATAATAATAGGAAGACATTAGTATCCCTAAAACCAAAGCTAGTACTCTCCAGGAACCCAGTGAGAACTGGAGCCATGGAGGAGAAGTCTCCAGAGGAAGTGGCAGGATGCAGTTCTTGCCTGACAGGGCACCAAGGCAGGGACGAAGTTAGAAGAGACACTCCCTCGACCCCTCTCTCTCTCCAGACTTCCATACCCTGCCATTGCAGCCCATTGATTAAATCCAACAATGAGCCAGCCAGCAAGGAAGTCTGGGTGATGCAGTCTGCAAGGGTCAACTTTGCAGCACACAGGAAAGGGCAGAAAAGGGAAAAGAATAGAAGTGGGGATACAAATTAATAAAAAGGACAGGGGACGGGGTAGAATGTACTCATCCTTCCAGCTCCATCTCAGGCCAACCTCTTCCTCCCTCTCTGTATCCCTGAGCTACTGGCCTTCCCAGTGGCTGTTCTACTCTCCTCAGGGTTTTTGCACCTGCCACACCTTCCTTCTCGGATTCCTTCTCGCCTTCCCCTTTCAGGCGCGTAGCTTCTCCTCCTCCTTGGAGGCCCCACTCATGCACCATTTCTCAGGGAGACTTTGGGAGACTTCAGCATTTCAGAGTCCTTCTCTATAAAGGGTTCGCTCAAAATGACATGACATGAAGACAGATTGAATTATGAAACTCCTGCCAAGTACGTAATGTGGTACTGGGTAGAATCCAAGGGGACTGATCAGCTAAAACCAGGCAGTTGCTAAACTTCCTTGAAAGAGGATGGGTTTGGTTAACTGCAGGACTTCTATTACACTGAATGGGGTGTGCAGTTGAGAGCCAGGTGTCGAATCACCTGGGACAGGAAGGAGAGTCTCGGCACTCCCACCGCTGCTCCTCTGCTCAGCCCCTCCTGCTGTTGAAGAATTCTCTCCCAAGTATCCATCTGGGGGGGGGGGTTCTACATGACTAAGTTGCTCAAATTTCTAAACCCAGCTGGAGATTGGGTATGCTTGTTACGTGCTGCTTTAATGTCCCGCACTCTCCATCGCTAAAATGTATCAGATGTGCAATGATACAAGTAGCATGTATCTTCCCCACCCAATACTTTAAGATTCAGCCTTGTTCATTCTCCTCTGATACTGTATAGTGCTTAGCTCACTGTTGGGAACCCCCTAGGTAGATCTTCAAAAATTGTATCAAATAAATAAAAGATGAACCCGGGATATTTACAGATACATAGATATAGACATAGGTATAGATATTTTCTAAATACTATCAAGTGCACTTGCACAGAAGAGTTTTTCTTTTAACGGCGATAGATAGCTTACTCATTTGTATGTGTACGCCATGTCTACCACTTCTTATCCCAATCATGAGATTTTGAGATTGTGAATGTTTGCATGAACCGGCAGGAGAGCCTGAGAGATAAGGAAATTTGCAGTTTAAAACCAAAAGCTCACGTTTTTACAAGTCTATTTAGAGCAATTCTGCAACCAAAGTAATGCATATGCTCATCGTAAATGTGCAGCTACAAACCAAGGCACACTATTAATCCTTTACCTTAAGTAAATAAACTCAAAAAAAAGTAAAAGGAGGCAAAATAATACTTAGCAGTTCATCTTTTTCCAAAGAAAAGGTCATTTCCCAAACTAAATTCTAAGAAATATTTACAAAGAAAAAAAAATATTTTTTTTATTTCAGAGGCATTTTCTACTTTTGTGCTGGTGATATACACTCCTACTACAAGTCAGCTTCTACCAAAATAAGTTTATATTGATGCATCTTAAGAGCATGAAGGTATAGCTCTGGTTATGTCACTTAGCTGCCAACAGGAAGACAGGGAGACACAGAGCTTTATGCATTGTAAATATGCCGGGCTGAGACATAAAGGTCCTGGGCAAGTCACACAGGAGAGGATCCATGCATGTCCTTTCTCCCTTCCTTTTGGACTGCAGTTAAAGTCCATGCTAATATCATTTTCCATTTCCCAGGAAAGAAATTAAAAGTCAGAAACAATTTAAATTACTTGAATCCTCCCCCACGAGAGGAATTTGTATACCTCAGAAATGAATGTGGCTCTTTGATGGGGAATGCTTATTTGCTGTTGACAGCTTTTTAGTGAAAAAGATAGAAATCAGATTGAATTTCGACAGTGAGAAATTGAGAGCTTTTTCTGCCAGCAGGAGGCTGAGGCCTCTAATTTTACCTCTGCAAAACAAAGATGAACCAAGAATATAATCTACCTACTTTTCAAAAACAAAACATAAAAATTCTTCATGTAGCCTGCTTCAAAGTAAGAAAAATTGCACAGAGAGCCAGCTCTGTTCTATCTGTCTTGGTATTAATATAATAGCTGGACTGCATTCAAAACCAGATAGAATAGATTCCAAATTCCATTATACTCTCTATTTTGAACTTTTTATTTGAACAATGAAGTCCACAGTAACCCCATCAAACTTCCTTAAACCAAAGGTCTGACAATCTCTGAATATCAAAATATCTCTAACACATAAAATTAAATATCTATTCTACACACAAAATATTGATCGTCAAAGATACATTTTTGCAACAGTGGTGATGTATAGATAGCCTTCGTTAGACTCCAGTAAGCTCCTAATTATATATAATAAATCCAAATAGACAATACTTGTTTTGTAATAGAAATAAAATTTGGTTTTGGTGAGTCTGTCAGATTCTTCAAAGACATTTAGTTTTCTAACAGCCAGATCTGAGACAAAGACAATGCTTATAAATTTCACTTCCCAAATGAAGCCTGAGGAGGAGAAATGTCATAACAATTTTCCAAGTTAGTATACTATGGTTGTGGAAGAGATTTTTGCTAACAGAGATTTTTAACATCAAGGAGTATCTGCTTTGATATCCTGACCCTGTGTGTATTATCTTAGGAAAAAACAAGGTAGATGTTATTATAGACTCAAAACAGGGTTTTATCAAGTAACATCTCCTGGGCTCTCCTATCCCCCCTTAACAGAATAAACAGAGAAAAATATAACAATAATAACAGCAACTACTATTACTACAAAGCTGCCAGACAGAAAACCATGTGATGTTTCAGGAGACAAAATTAATCAAACACAAAAGTAAATATGATGAAAGGAAGTAGTACAGTATATTAAACAAAAATCCAAAGTAATTACAAGGATAGAAGGAGGAAAGGACTACATAACTACCGAATAATATAGATATGATATTTGATTGAGAAATGAAAATAGTGTTACAGATATATACAGAATATTCTCTTTTAGCAAGTCTCAATTAACCATGTGTTTACAACAGTTTTTTACAACAATTTTAAAAGAAATGAATTCCCTGCATACGGAAGTATTAACACTGCATGACAACTGAGCTAAAGAAAATAAATGAAGTCCTAATTGACCTTATTAGTTCAAAATAATTAATTTTACTCAGTTACTGAATTTGCATTAAAAGTAATATCAGAATAATAATTAAAAAAAAAAGATCTGAGAGCTCATCTAGTTCAATCTCAGAATTCTACAACAGAGGGCGCCTGGGTGGCTCAGTTGGTTAAGCGACTGCCTTCGGCTCAGGTCATGATCCTGGAGTCCCGGGATCGAGTCCCACATCGGGCTCCCTGCTCAGCAGGGGGTCTGCTTCTCCCTCTGCCCTCTTCCTTCTCGTGCTTTCTCTCATTCTCTCTCTAATAAATAAATAAAATCTTAAAAAAAAAAAAAAAAAAAAAAAAAAGAATTCTACAACAGAGAAAGTGAGTCCACTGAAAAAAAGTAACTGATTTCCATTTCTGGACATATAGCTGGTTATACTGAAAGATCGCCTGAAAACAATTAGAAATACTGCAAAAAAAAAAAAAAAGAGAGAGAGAGAAAGCATTCTTTTAAAATGTGTTGGCTGGCCAGAAAGAAAATGATCTTCCAGTAGAAGATGGAATAAAGAGCAAAAAAGGGGGTGAAAAAAAAAGTGGGTAAATCTAAATAAATATTTATTGTACTGAACAATAATAGTAATACATTGTGGTATTTGATATATGTAGGAAAGTGTTACTTATAACAATAAAACAGGCAGGAGACAAATAGGAATAAAGTGTTCTACAACCCTGTAATTTTTATAGAAGTAGTAGAAGTACTAAATTATATTACATAGCAATAAGTTAAAGATGCATGTTTTAATTTTTAGAGGAACCATAAAAAGAATAGTAAAATTAACAATTTAATAAGTGATGGAAATAGAATAATAACTTTTAAAATGATTAATCAGAAAAAGGCAAAAAAAAAAGAGAAGAAAGAATATTGCCAATGGGATAAATAGAGAACAAATAGTAACCTTGTATCTTCATATTAAAAACTCCATACTTCATGGAGTTTCCTCAACAAGGTAAAAATAGAACTACCCTGTGACCCAGCAATTGCAGTACTAAGTACTTATCCAAAGGATACAAACACAGTGATTCCAAGGGGCACCTGCACCCCAATATTTATAGCAGCAATGTCCACAATAGCCAAACTATGGAAAGAGCCCAAATGTCCATCGACTGATGAATGGATAAGGAAGATGTGTGTATCTGTATACACACACACACACACGATGGAATATTACTCAGCATCAAAAAGAATGAAATCTTACCATTTGCAAGGACATGGATAGAACTAGAGGGTATTATGCCAAGTGAAATAAGTCAGTCAGGGAAAGACAAATACCATATGATTTCACTCATATGTGGAATTTAAGAAACAAAACAGATGAACATAGGGGAAGGAAAGGAAAAATAAAATAGAATCAAAACAGAGAGGGAGACAAACCATAAGAGACTCTTAACTGTAGAGAACAAACTGAGGGTTGATGGAGGGAGGTGGGTGGGGGATGGGCTAGATGGGGGATGGGCATTAAGGAGGGCACTTGTTGGGATGAGCACTAGGTGTTGTATGTAAGTGATGAATCACTAAATTCTACTCCTGAAACCAATACTACACTATTTGTTAACTAACTTGAATTTAAATTTTAAAAAAAAGGAAAAAGAAAAGATGTTAAAGAAAAAAACCTCCATACTTTAAGGTAAAATAGTAAAATATTTCCCCAAAATCAAGACTCATAAAACAATACCAACTCTTACCAATTCTATTCAACATTTAATAATGGGGGGGTATTTAATAATGGAACGGAGTCTAGCCAAGGCTTTAAGTTTTTTTTAAAAAAAGACAAATATAGAAAAGAAAAACTAGATATGTCATTATTTACTGACAACATAGCTATGTACATAGAAAGTTCAATACTCTATGGACAACATATCAGGTATAAGTGGATTTGGCAAGAATTCCGAGACAAGGTCAATATGCAAAAACTAATTACATTACTGAACACCAAAAAAAAAAAAATTTTTTTTTCCAAAAAATATTAACTAAAATACCATCAAAAAAGTCAAATACCTGGTGAGAGATGGTAGCTACATTTGTGATGAGCATAGAGGAACACAGAGACACTGAATCACCATGTTGTACACCTGAACTAACATAACATTGTGTGTCAACTGTACTTCAATTTTTTAAAATGCCCAAGAATATATCTAAGAACAACATGCAAGCCTTAGTGCTGGAAACCAAAAATTACTACTGTACTGAGAAAAAAATTTAAAGAACTTAAAAGATGAAAAGGAAAAAAAGGAGGACACATGCTGTGATGAGCACTGGGTGTTATACGCAGCTAATGAATCACTGAACACTACATCAAAAACTAATGATGTACCATACAGTGGCTAACTGAACATAATAAAAAAAAATAAAAAAATAAACCGGCCTCAGGCTCCACAACCCGCCCCCACCAAAAACGAAAAGAAAAGAAAAAAAAGGATGGAAAGAAGAGTCATATTCATAGGTGCAAAACTATCTCAAGTTATCAATTCCTCTAAATTGATCTATAGATCTGATGCAATTCCAATAAAATTTCAGGCGTGTGTGTGTGTGTGTGTGTGTAAATTGATAAGCCAATACTAAAATTTTACAGAAATGCAAAGAATAGTCAAAACTTTGTTTTGAAGAACAAAGTTGTGCACTTACACCACTAGATATCAAACCTTATTTATGAAATTACAGCAATTTAAATGGTTGGATATTGGCACAAGGAAACATTAAAGAACCAATGAAAGCTTTTTTTTTTAATCTATGTGAGATGATGGATGTTAACTTACTGTAACCATTACGTATCAAATCATTGTGCTATACAACTTAAACTTATAATGTGCTGTATATCAATTATATCTCATTAAAATCGGGGGGGGGGAGGGGGGTATCCAGAAGTGAAATTGCAATGCAATGAGAAAAACATAGCCTTTGTAATAATTGATGCTGGGTCAATTGGATATGCAAATTTAAAAATTGGCCCCCTGCTTCACACCATATACAAAATTCAATTTTGTATGAATTGTGGATCTAAAAGCCAATGATAAAACAGTATGCGCCTAAAAAAAAAAATCCTCATAACCTTGAAGTAAAAATATTATAAATAGGATGCAAAATCACTAATCTTAGAAGTAATTTCTGCCTTGGGGCACCTGGGTGGCTCAGTAAGTTAAACGTCTGACTCTTGATTTTGGCTCAGGTTATGATCTCAGGGTTGTGGGATCGAGCCCCACATCAGGCTCCGAGCTGGGGGTGGAGCCTACTTGAGATTCTGTCTATCCGTCTCCCTTAACCCCTCCCCCTGTCTCTCACCCCCTCAAAAAAAAAAAAAAAAAAAAAGTAATTTCTGCCTTATCATATCACTTTGGGCCCAGCTAAAGTGCCACACCAAAGGGTATGGTACATGGCTTCCATTCTGCCTGCTAACAGCAATAAAAGAAGCAAGCAGAAGCAAGAGGAATAATTTCCAGTGAGACAAAATTTGACCAATAAGAGACAGAAGATAGAAAATAAGGACGAGCCAGGAAATAAATTATCTTGTCCTTTATCTCTCCAAGGTATTATTCCAAGGAACAGCTTCTCTGTCCCAAAGCATCCTGTGATCTCAATCAGCTGAAGTGCTGATCAATCAAACTGTCTATTATGGCCTATTGCAAAGCAGTGACCACCTTCCTTTGAATGCCTCTCAATTTTCCCGGTCTCACTTGCTGTTTCCCCATCCCCACTGCCAAGTGAATGCATGATGATTGCTTCAGCACTAATCCTTGCCTCAGGCTCTGTTTTGGCACAGACCTGTGACAAATGCATTGATGGGTGGATAAATGAATAAAACAAATATTTACTATTATACCAAGTGTAAATAATTATGACAAGCATTATTGTAAAAATCGCATGCAGCTCCCTAACTTTGAGTCCAGCAATCATAAATGTGAAATTCTTTTAAATATATATCTATTTGACCCTTTTAAAAAAAATGTTTTGCAGTTTTATTAAGATATAATTGACATATAACATTGTGTACGTTTTAAGGTATACAAGGTGATGATTTTATATATATGTATAATATAAACAAATACATATAGTTAATATAGTTAACTAACCTTATTGTGGTTTATAGTATATATTTGTCCATATTATAAAATGATTACCACAATAAGGTTAATTAACACACCCATTAGCTCACATGGTTACCTTTTATTGTGGTGAGAACATTTTAAGATTTGCTCTCATCTAACTTTCAAGTATATAAAACAGTATTGTTAACTACAGTCACCATGCTGTACATGGGATCCCCAGAACCAATTCCTCTTGTAACTGAAAATTAATACCTTTGAGCATCTTCACCTATTTCCCCCAGCCCTTCCCCCACCCTCCCACCCTACCCCCACCCTCAGGTTCTAGAGGCTGGTTCTAGAGGTTCTAGAGGCTGGGAAATCTCAGATCAAGGCCCCAGCAGATTTGGCATCTGGTGAGAACTCCGTTTCTGGTTCAGAAAGTGGTTGTCCCACTGAGTCTTCAGTGGTGGAAAGGGGCAAGGGACAAGGGAGCTCTCTGGAAGTCCTGTATAAAGGTACTAATCCCATTTGTGAGACTCTGCCCTCCTGACACAATTACCCACCTCCAAATTCCATTACACTGGTGATTAGGTTCAACACATTAACTTGGGAGAGACCCAAACATTCCATCTACAGCAGGGCTGATGCAAAAACAAAACAAACTGAGGGTTGCTGGAGTGGAGGGGGGTGGGAGGGATGGGGTGGCTGGGTGATGGACACTGGGGAGGGTATGTGCTATGGTGACCGCTGTGAATTGTGTAAGACTGATGAATCACAGACCTGTACCTCAGAAACAAATAATACATTATATATTAATTAAAAAATTAAAAATTAATTAATTAATTTTAAAAAACAAAGCAAAAAAACAATTCCTATGTACATTGCAGGGTCTCTGAAATAGAGGATGGTAAAACCTGGTGAAGCCTTCAATAATAGCTGTATCTAGAGAAAGGTAAAATCCTTAAAATTGTTTTTGTTTTTGTTTTGTTTTTGTTTTGTATCTCTAATCTGCTTGTCTGCAGAGATCATTTGTGCACTGGCCCAACTTTGGGAAAATAAACTTTAGGCTAAAAGAAGGCTTTACTGACCCTGTATCATGAAAAAAGAAAAAAAAGCTGGCGAAAGTCAACCAAATATGCTTCCAGGAGAAGCTTATGAGTATGCTTCTTTCTCTCAGGGAAAATGTCAGGAAGACCACACCAGAGAGAGACTACATAAACCTGGCAGGAGCAGCTAAACATAAGGTTATGACAGTGGGAACAGGAATAAGTTTTTTTTCTAGTTACCCTGCAACTTCTATTATCCTGCAAACTGAATGAAGAAGACCATCTGATGGAAGAAATAAAATAATGCATTCCTCCCCACTGTATGCCTATGGGCAATAATTTATAGAAACATCCATTTAGGAAACAATTCTCAGAATGCTGATTTTAGAACAAAGGGAAAAATCGGAAGAAGTGAGTAAGTTATTGTTGTTGACTTTAGTTACTGGAGTGTGATTCTTTTTAAATTTAATCCGTTGGATTCAGGTTTGGAATTCGTATTTGATTTAGATCAGGTCCTGTGCTGAATTTGCCATTCAAAAAGTTATACATAATTTTAATATACATATAAAACTACTATATATGTGTGTTTGTGTGTTCACATATATAATTTGTCTATTTTTATAAGATTTAGGAATTAAGGGATTCAATGTTCTTGTTCATTTTTTGAAGCAATGATAATAGAGTTGAGAGAGCAAAGGCATTTGGATTCTGAGTTTCTTCTTAAAAGACAAGAATAAACAAAATAAGATATTTTTGAAAACCACATTGCATCTGGCTTTTTCTCACTTTCCAATTCTCTACTTGCTTACCAAAAGGCTTCAAGCATATTTTGGAGTGGCAGGATTAAACAAAAGGCAAGCATGTTTCTCCACAGACTTCCCCATGTTCTCTCACCTCAACTTTTAATTAAAATATTGTCAGTTGGGGATAAGCGGAGCAAAATACAAAGGCAACTATGTACAGAAAACAAATCAAAAAAAGCATATTTCACCAGAGCACAAGCTATTAGCACTTTCTTAGCTATCTGATCATCTGAATTTTTTTTTATTTTTTTATTGTTATGTTAATCCCCATACATTACATCATTAGTTTTAGATGTAGTGTTCCATGATTCATTGTTTGTGCATAACACCCAGTGCTCCATGCAGAACGTGCCCTCTTTAATACCCATCACCAGGCTAACCCATCCTCCCACCCCCCTCCCCTCTAGAATCCTCAGTTTGTTTTTCAGAGTCTATCCACTCTCATGGTTTGTCTACCCCTCCGATTTTCCCCCCTTAAATCTTCCCCTCCTGCTTTCTTTTTTTTTTCTTAACATATATTGCATTATTTGTTTCATAGGTACAGATCTGAGATTCAACAGTCTTGCACAATTCACAGCGCTTACCAGAGCACATACCCTCCCCAGTGTCTATCACCCAGTCACCGCATCCCTCCCACCCCACCCCCCACTCCAGCAACCCTCAGTTTGTTTCCTGAGATTAAGAATTCCTCATATCAGTGAGGTCATATGATACATGTCTTTCTCTGTTTGACTTATTTCGCTCAGCATAATACCCTCCAATTCCATCCACGTCATTGCAAATGGCAAGATCTCATTCCTTTTGATGGCTGCATAATATTCCATTGTATATATATACCACCTCTTCTTTATCCATTCATCTGTCGATGGACATCTTGGCTCTTTCCACAGTTTGGCTATTGTGGACATTGCTGCTATAAACATCGGGGTGCACGTACCCTTTCTGATCCCTACGTTTGTATCTTTGGGGTAAATACCCAGTAGTGCAATTGCTGGTTCGTTGATCATCTGAATTTAAAATCACATGCTGAGCTCCTGTGGGACATGAGCGACCAACTCATGAGCACAAAGAGAAGTCAACACCAAAGCAGGAAAAAGGAAAAAGGAACAGGGTGCCCTTGTGAATGCACAAAGGCCACAGCTACGGAGAGGGTGTCAGGCAGCCCACAGTAAATCCACACATGCCCAAGCTGCATCATGAGGGGTGCCAACAGCTATGTGAATCACAAGGTACACACAACAGAAGAGTACTAGAGAAGCAGAAGTCCTGGTTTTATACAAGAAGAAGAGAAGCTAACTTTGGCCAGTGAGTCCATTGGTCATAGTTCCCACTGTGTGGTTTGGATGCCATGATTCAAGCAGTAACTTAAAGAGATGATAAATTCAAATGGAGCAAGGATCAGGCTTGCCCCTTCCCTCATCAGTGACACTCCCTGACACTTTCTAGAGAAACCTAGGCTCTCTATTTTGGAAGTCACTGATCTGAACCTAACTGTTGCTGGTGCTTAATTCTCTCCACCAAGCCTGACAGATTTAACTTTCGGTCAGTACTGCCCATACTCTGCAGATGGGTGACCCAATTTCATCTGGCTGAAGATTTCCACCTTTTTTCGATCAACAAAACTTTTAGGCGTGTATTTTGTTTGTCTTTGATTTCCCAGTTTGGTTGACTTTATCGTGTTACATCAGAAATACAGAGGTGCATAAAGGTAGTGACAACAGCGGTACATGAATGAATATTTTTAACATCTACTATGTGGAAAGTGCTTTAAACAAATGGGTCAATTAATAATCTAGATGAGATGAGCATCGTGTCTGTCATTCACGTGGGAAAACTAATCTGGATCATGCTGCTTGACCTCTTTGAGCTTCCAAACAGTTAATGAAGAAGGAAACTTAGATCTGAAATCATACACACGTCACACACACACACCCTTATTTCCTCAACAAACGATGACCCCTGAGGGCCGTAGGGAACAAGAGTAACTTTCTTTAGATCTTTTTGAGCAGGCTAAGTCACCTACTGGTGTTCATCACCAAAAGAAGCAATGAATTTGAACTGATGATTGGGTGTAGGTTTTGTTTTAAAAAGGATCTGATTCCTTTTTTGGAGTGTTTAGTGGCAAGCAAAATTGACTCTTCTAGGTATACTCATAAAATCTGTGTACTCATCTCCACCATCTACTAGATTTGTGTCTTTGGTAACTTAGACACTCCAACTCCACTGACATTCAGCTATAAAATGGGAGTCACAAAGAATCCACGTAGGGTGGACTGGAGCTCTGAATTTAATAACAGATGTAAAACACCTAACACAATGCCCAATAAATGAGTTCCTCTGCCTGCCCCATTGTTAACAAAGAAATGCTGAACTTGAAAAGGGAGAGAGAAAGTAAGCGATGACGTACAGCTGCTTTAAGGGTACACAGTTTTAGTAGGTTCAGAAAGTAGTTTCACATAATGGGCCCCAATCATAGACAGCCCAAGAGGTAGAGTAACAAGCATCTTAGTACTTTCAACATTTTTCTTCCATCATGTTAAATGTGAGTGACACCAGCAGATACAGAAGCCATCTCATGGGCAATTCTCACAAAATGCCCTGGGCAGGCACGACAGCAGACTCCAAGGTAATGCAAAGTGATGTCAGTAAACAAGACAAGAATAGCCCACTGTTCTGAGGTGCAGCCTGGACTCCAAACCCACTCCTGTGTAAATACATGTGGTTGAGGGAGGCAATTAGTGGAGGACAGAGCATTGTACGATAATTCAAATAAGCTCCCTTGACTCAGGGTTGGATGCAATCAGGAAAGTCTGAAAAGTGAAGGAGAGACATCTAAAATATTTGTGCTGGCGAATTTCCAGAGGTACACTGGCCCATGAGGATTTTATGATTCCAGGGAACTGTTGATTTTACATAATAAGCAGCCATGCGGGTAAGTAGAAAATCTGCAGGAAGAGTCTACCATCCCCCTGCCAAGCGTTAATGCAGTTTCTAATTGAGCATCTCCAGTTGCCTATTCAGTGTTCAGACATCATGCAGGAAAGTGTTTCCAAAGTCAGACTAAAATCTTCTTCACTGTAATCAGAATCCATCATTTCTGGTCTTACTTCTAAGGGCAACATGAATCAAGACTCACTCTCCACAGGGCAACTCTCCAATATCCTGGTTCCTCATCCACGGAAATGTCCTAGTTTGTCAACCTTCTACCTACAGGACCCCTGAAATACTTACTTCAAGTAGATAAGGAGGACTGAGGGACAGTGCAATTTTGCAATTTTCACTCCCTTTGCTGTTAATATTTTACTTCTATTAATTCATTCTGTGCACTCAGCTTTCTGATAAACCACATATCAGATTGATGATAAATACATTCATCAATGAAGTGGGCCAGAATTTACTGATCTCTTGATATGTGCTTTAGGTGCTTTACTTTATCATTACTATTTTACTTCATCCTCTATTCTATTCTGGAAACAAAGTGTTGTTCAAACCATTTATGAGTGAACAAATTAAAGCCAGCCTAAGGTCACAGAGCTAGAAGAAGTTACAACTTTCCGAGATCAAATCCAGGTCTATCTGCTCTACAGTTCTTGCCCAAGCCCACCAGTTTCTTCTATGGTCCTTGTTCAGAGAAGCTGCAAACCCAAATATAGACATCTCCAACACAGGGTTACACAGGATTGGTTTAATTTTCTGTTAATCAACAAAGCACTCTGACATTGATCAATTAAAGAAAAACAAGTATTTTCTGACCTTCAAACTTGTGGGGTGCTCAGTCTCATACATCTTTCTATCTGGGAGAGAGGAAAAGCAGAAAAATGAGGGTGGGAGAGGGAACTTGCCTTTGAGGGACTTTTGATGGAATTAGGAATTTGAAATAAATTAACTTAATTCAGTTAGAAAAAATTACCAGGCCTGACATGATAAAATGTTAATAAGTATAGGGCCACATAAATTCAAAGAGCACAAAATCAGCACAGAATTGAAGCAGTCTTAGAGGGCTTCATCCAAGAGCTGGAATGTAAGTCAGGTTTTTTTTTTTCTTTTTTTTTTTAGGTAGGCTCCACATCCGGGGTGGAGCCCAACATGGGGCTTGAACTCACAACCCTGAGATCAAGACCTTAGCTGAGATGAAGAGTCAGGCACCCAGGTGCCCCAGTAAATCAGTTCTTATAGGATAAGTCAAATCAGGATAGGCAGATAAGCACATCCAGAAACTGTTGTTATTCAGTCTACCAGTCGGTTTTCTTGATTACATGTCTCAGAAACCAAATTCTAACTTACACACGAGAAAGAACTTATTGGAGGATATATACCTCATAGAATCAAGAGAAAGTAGAGAACAGAGGTAGAAAATGCACACGAAACATATCATATCATATCAGTAAAACACAGCCAAGATCATCTGGTAGAATTAATCTGAAGACTCCACCACTGACATGCAACCAGAAGAGTCTCCGGACAGCTGACGCCTCTATCAATGACTCTTCCCTCTGCTGCTACAATTATGGATTTCTAAACTAATCTTCAAAACTTGTATAATTCCTTCAAGATTACAAACAAAAGAGAAGATGGAGGAGGGATAGGGAAGAAAAGGAAGGAACAGGAAAAGGGAGGAGGGGAGGAGAAAATGAGAAAGAAAGACAAGGAGGAAGAGGAGAAAAAGTCCTTGTTAGTAGATTCCATAAACAGGTGTCCTGGATACCCAGGGGGGAAAAGAAAGACAGCCCCCCCCCAACTCCTCAACCACAACCACCTTCAGCTTCCAAAATGTGAGGCACTCCGACATTGTATACAATAGGGAGCTTATTCTAAACAGTTTTAATTATGGGTAGCCTCAAAGTTTAAACTCCCTTCTTCCCTTAAAAAGAAAAGGGGAAAGGGAAAGGAAAGAAAAGAAAAAAGTTCCAAAAGGCCTCAAGACTCCAACAAGTGCTGAACACTTACTTAGTTTGTTAAGAAATTGTGCATTTTACATATGGTTAAACAATACTTTTTTTAAAAAAAACAAGACACACAGAATTTAAATTATCTTACGTTTGATGTCAGTGTTGGAAGGATTCTATACAGAAATTCTATAAGAATTTCCAGGATCTTTTAATGCTTCAAAAACCAGCATCATGATTCTCAAGGAGAAGCATAGCAATCCTGGGAATTCTGTCTGAGTTCCTCCACGTTAGCAGTTTCATCTTTTCCAAGAACTGCGAATGACCACATGGAATACAACCATGAGAAGGCTAGAAAACACTGAGATCTTAGGAAAGTAAATTCCCTAACATAAATGAATTCTTTGTCAGTGGGCTGCTGAAATTATCATGGAGACTGTAGCACAGAAACCAAAAAGAAAATCAAGTCACTAAAGAATGCCTAAAAGCTAGAAAATAGCAGGGAGATTCCCCAAAAAAGCAAAAAAAATGGAATTACCATATGATCCAGTAATCACACTACTGGGTATTTACCCAAAAAATATGAAAAGACTAATTCAAAAAGATATATGCCCCCCTAGGTTTACTGGCAATAGCCAAGATATGGAAGCAACCTAAGTGTCCATCCATCGATGAACGGATAGAAAAGATGTGGTTTATACGTGTCGTGGAATATTACTCAGCCACAAAAAAAATGAAATCTTGCCACTTGCAAAAACATGGATGGGTCTACTGGGTAATAATGCTAAGTGAAATAAGTCTGTCATAGAAAGACTCTGCAATATGTGCGATTTAAGAAACAAAACAAACAAACAAAGAAAAAAGAGACCAAAAAATACAGCAAGACTCTTAAATACAGAGAACCAACTGGTGATTACCAGAGGGGAGGTGGTTGGGGGGATGGGTAAAATAAAGGGGATTAAGAGTACACTTCTCATGATGAGCACTGAGTAATGTGCAGAAGTGGCGAATTACTATATTTTACACCTGACACTAATATGACACTGTATGTTAATTATACTGGAATTTTTTCAAAATAAAAAATGAATATTTTTAAAACACTGCAATGTGTTTTGACTCATTGACTCATATATAAATATATATAGTGCAGCAAATACGGTAAAGAGACTACAGTTATTGAGACCCTGTGCCTATCACTGTAACAGGAATTTTACATGTACTATTTAAGTCAGCAAACTTGTATATGTACCTTAATTCCTAGTCATTTACTTCACCACTTTAAGCCAAATATTCTTGCCCCAATTATCACACTGGATTATTAAAGAGATCAAATGAATGCATAAATGTAAGAAGTGTTTTAGAAACCCAAATGCAAGGGACTGTGATGATGACAGTTACACTTGATGGCTGAGCCCCCATCTGAGCTCTCCAAACATTCAGGGCAATGTTCTGTTCTTTGCTTTGCGGCTCCTCTGAGAATCTCAAGCTGGAAGCTAGCATACTTTTTTTTTTTTTTTTTTTTTTTTTAAAGATTTTATTTATTTATTTGACAGAGAGAGACACAGCGAGAGCAGGAACACAAGCAGGGGGAGTGGGAGAGGGAGAAGCAGGCCTCCCGCCAAGCAGGGAGCCCGATGTGGGACTCGATCCCAGGACCCTGGGATCATGACCTGAGCCGAAGGCAGACGCTTAACGACTGAGCCACCCAGGCGCCCTGGAAGCTAGCATACTTTTAAATGCAGCGCTGCTGGCTCCAGGAGACAAATCCACTCTGTAAAAGATAAATTGAAGCTTGTTCCTAAAAGTACACTGGAAGCTACCAAGGGAGAAGACTTATCAAAGAGAGGACATCAAGATGTCACTCATTCTTCCCATCTGCACCTGTGATTGAGAAAGATGTTTTCTTTAACACAACTTGATATTTGAAAAGAAAATGACAAAATGAGATCCCTTCCCTTCATCATTTACATTATGCCATAGGGGTATATATTTGATCTAAGACATTATGATTTATGCCAGCCGGTAGAATGTGCCCAATAATGGAAACAGTCTATTCCTAGGAAGTGTGTGTGTGTGTCTGTGTGTCTGTGTGTGTCTGTGTGTGTCTGTGTGTCTGTGTGTGTAGAAAAATATATACACATATACAGATGTATGGGTTTGTGTTAGATCAGGTAACAACCTTGCTCAAAAGTACCCAAATGTTTCCTGTCACGTTAAGAACAAGATACAGGGGCACCTGGGTGGCTCAGTTGGTTGGGTGTCCCACTCTTAATTTTGGCTCGGGTCCTGGGATCAAGCCCCACATGGGGCTCCGCACTGAGTGGGGAGTCTCCTTGAGGATTCTCTTCCTCGCTCTCTGCCCCTCCCCCCCGCTCCACTTGCTCTCTCTCTCTCTCTAAAATAAATAAATAAATCTTTAAAAAGAAGATACAAAATCTTTACCAAGGTCTACAAAGTGGCCCTTGAACATCTCTCCAACTGCATTTCTGTGGCATTCCCCATAACTCACATTGCCCAAACACACTAGCTTCCTTGTTCCTTAAGCACACTCAGAATACACCTGTCTTGGAGACTTTGCTTTGACTGTTTCTTTTGTGTGAAATATTGTCTTCCTTGTATTGCATGGTTCAGTCCTAGCCTTCCCTCAAGTCTCTCCTTCAGTGTCACCTTCTCAGATGTGCTACCCATACATCCTATCAAAATAACACCCTTGGGGGAACCTGGGTGGCTTAGTCAGGCAAACGATTCTTGGTTTCAGCTCAGGTCATGATCTCAGGGTCGTGGGATTGAGCCCACGTTGGGCTCCATGCTTAGCTGGGAGTCTGCGTGAGGATTCTCTCTCCCTCTCCCTCGGCCCCTCTTCCCGCTCACTCTCTCCCTGCCCATAATAAATAAATAAATCTTAAAAAAAAAAAAAACCCTTGATTACTCTTCCCTTTACTTTCCTTATTTTCCTTCACCTCATATATCATCATCTGAAAACATGTCATATATCAATTTATCTGTTTGTTGTCCATCTCCTCCACTGGAATGCAAGTTAAAAAAATGCATGACCTTAACTACTGTGTGCCTCACATTATTCTAGGCACTGAATATAAATACAGTGAACAAAATAGACAGCCAATGAGTATGGTGAACAAAAGAAAGGAGAAAGTATTCCAGATCAGAAAAGTCTGAATGCACATCTCCACGTCTTCCCCAGTCCCAGGTTACTTAAGTACCGGCTCTCAAAAAACCACATCCTTTTCTTTCAAATAACTTGGTCTGTATGTATTTATGAATTTATTAGTAGATGAGTGCCTGTCTCCCCACCAGAGCTACAAGCTCCTGAGAACAGAGGTCACATCTCTTTTTTATTTATAATTGTGTCCCCAGCTCCTTACAGAGTGTGTTACATACAACGACCATTTGCTGATTGAGCAAATGTGTGCACTGATGAATGCATGTCTGGCAAAGACACAGTTGTGGCCAACAGCTGAACGTTTGCCCTCCACTATTTAACAAGGCAAAAGGCTTCCCCATGAAACAATTTGTCACTTAAAACAACCATTCATTTTGATGACAAAAACACCCTCTTTCGGAATTGAGGTATCTGGGAAGCATGATACGGAGAAGAGTAGGGATTGGTATTTAGATAGCCCTGGATTCCAAAACCTGATTCCCTCACCTAAGATAATCTCACCTAATAATTTATATCTAACGCGCAGAATTTTCATATACAAAATGGATATACCAATACCTACGTTTTAACACCATGAAGTCAAAATAAGTTCACGCATGTTTAATCGAAGATAAACTATGGCCCCTCTGGTCTCTGTGTCATCCAGCCCTAAAATTGAACTTGGAAATTATGAAGGGGATCCATTCTTCACATGAATCTCTAAAAATACATATTTAAAAGGATCAAATTCCTAATTCACAGTCGCCTCTCCAACTTCCCACCCCCACTTTCTATTCTCGGGAATCTTGTGGCCACAGCAGACCCCTCGTGGGACTTTCTCAAATTTCTCCCAGTCCCGTAACTCTTTCTCCTCTTTTTCTTTCACCTCTTCATTATTCCACTTTATTTAGGCCTTTTATTGAACTCTCCTGTTCCCCTTTCTGGGTTCCCCCTCCCTCTCTTAATCCAGGCCTCCCAATTACCAAGGGAGATCCAACTACCAAGAACAAAATAAAACAAGCAGGGGGGAAAAAACTCATCCAGTTGTGAGGGGTTGGGGGAGAGTAACACTAAAAATATAATAGATCTTGGGATGCCTGGGTGGCTCAGTCGTTAAGTGTCTGCCTTCAGCTCAGGTCATGATCCCAGGGTCCTGAGATAGAGTCCCACATCAGGCTCCTTGCTCAGCAGGGAGCCTGCTTCTCCCTCAGCCTGCCACTCCCCTGCTTGTGTGGGCGCATGCTTGCTCGCTCTCTCTCTCTCTCTCTCTTTCTGACAAATAAATAAAATCTTTTTAAAAATATATAATAGATCTTATCCCTCAAACTAAAAACCAGGGAAAGAAAGGCACCTGCTTAGATTGCTCAGCTCATAAACATTGGAGCTAAGATGAAAACTCAGGTTTGATTCTGAGCACACACTGGACCTTACTGGGAGATTCTGAAGCCCCAAATCTGCCTGAACATTACTTTACCTTGAGAGCACATCCCAATCAATGAAGCAGGAGGGAGGAAGTTTAAGCTGCCTAGTTCCTTTTTGCCCTTTTTTTGGAGTAATCTAAGTAAAGGAACATGAGACACATTCACATATGTATTTATATTTACTCCTTTCAACTGGTGGCCTCCAGAAAGAGAGCTCAGTGGCAGGGTTTGATTTAGCTGCAATCAGCTTGTTGCCATGTTCGCTCTGTTTAAAAAGGGCAAGCTATGTCTATCTGCTCCAGCCCATTGCGTGGTGTGCCAATTTGGTGAGGTTTATCATCTGTCTCTAATAGCAGTGGGCCCCAGAAATGGCACAGGGCAATTTTCTGCTTTCATTTCCTCAGCACTTGAGAAAAATCTGGGGGCAATTTTTTAGTCTGAGGCAATATTTCTTAATGTTTTTATCTCTAAGAATTGCTACTTAATTCTCTCCTTGACTCACTTTCAAAGTTTAAGGCAGAGTTGACTATCTGGTGGTTCAATTCTGACCAGGAGTAAAAGGGGCGGGGGGGCAAGGCACTCAAGATGGGGGAAACTGAGGTGAGTCAGCCCAATCACATAGCAATTTCTGGCTGAACTTCCCCCATCCTTTGATGTGGCACAAATTTGTCTGCAGAAATGTTTCCTTGACTTGTATATGTTTGGTGCCTCAGAATCTGGCATTTCTTTTATTTTGTCTTTGTCATAAATGTGAACATTTCTATCCATCTTTTTAAATTTAGAAGTTTATGGACTGAAAGTATAGCAACTAGTTTGTTCAAGCTCCCAACACTGAAAGAGAACCCTCAGAACTTTCCATTGCTTGCAGTCTCATATCTGGACACATTCTTAATTGACACAAAGTGGCACGTACTATTCAACTTGCTACCATCAAACGGTATAACATAATTATCCTTCAAAGTAACTTAATTTTCTTTCTACTGCCCTTTTTTTTTCTACTGCCTATTTTTTTAATGGCTCCACAAACCTTGTGGTTTATTTCGCTAACCATCTGTGGTTGTCCACACACTTTGTTTACAAATCATTCACTTAGACATGCTATTCCAGTCAATACCCTTGTAGCTTAATATTAAGATGTCATTGAGCAACTGATAGTTTTTTCCTAGTCCTCCCTATGGTGGAAAGCTAATGTTTACCCTTTGGATGGCAACCAAAATTGACCTCAGGACTTGGAACCCCACTTAAAGTTCACAACGGAATCAACAATTCCACTTGGGGCTCAGCCCGCAGGCAAACCCAGGTGTCCCGACTTGATTCCATTAAACCAGGTGGTTGCTGCCTTCCTAAGGTCTGTCGATAAAGGAAGTATGTGGCTTGCTAACAAGGGGTTACTGAGGAAGTTCTCTTAGGTCAATTTTCTCTACTGACTCTTCTAACGCCACAAATGTTGGGGTGATATGTTAAGGCGAGGAGAGGCATGTAACACAAGGGTAGCGAGAAGGAGCAAGAGTGAAAAAAAAAAGGTGAAGGTAAGAAAGAGAAGGACGGAGGGCCAGGGGAAAAGCTACTCGTCTCTCTCATTCTCTAATAGAATGGTGAGGTCCCGTTATTGTAGCAACTCTTAGACCCCATCCAATTCAAACCCTCCCTGGCAGTGATAAGAAAACTGTGGACTATTGAGAAATTATGTGGATTTCAGAGCCTGCTTTCCCAAATCCTCACCTCGTCGTGCTCTTCCCCCTCAAGCTTGCTCCTTTTTACCAAAATTTTAAACTTACACTTATAAAGAGCTTATTAACACTGAGCAAAAACACTTTGCATATAGTATTTGATTTAATACGAAAGCATTCGTTTTAAGCACCATGTGAGGAAGGCCACTTGCCTTCCCCCAGGTCTCCCAGAACCCGCTGGTGAGGAACCTGGATTTGAATGCAATCACACGGTCTCTGAGATACTTTCTCACACACTGATTTGAGCTCAAACCTTCTCATTGGTTCTGAGAGCAAAACCACAGATGTTCCTACTCCGACACAATAAATAATGTGCTTTTCTGGGGGATATATTTTAAAAACAAGCCCCAAAGAGAGCTTTACAGAAGATGCAAACCTTTCTGAAATAAAAGGTATTTTCAGCAAAACGGAAAATCTCCCGTGTATATTATAAGTAGTTTGGTGTATGAAGACGAAATTTTGGCAGGAAAAATTTGGCTCCTTACATACCCATAATTTAAGAGTTGTACCCAACAACAGACAAGAGTTAGAAAAAAGAAACCACTTACAGGAATTTATCAACGATCTGGATCTATTACACTTTGACTGGAAATGATCTATTTATAGCACACAAATGTGTCCTATCTTCTTGGCTATTTGATGTTCCCATTTAGGAACTTTGAAAAAAGAGTGCAGAAAATGGTGACTGCAAATAGTCTGATTATCTTGACAACTGCCATACAGCTTCTCAGGCTGGACACTCCCGCAAGCCTCTTCAAAAACCCTCCCCCCATGAAATTCAGAGTATCGCTTGGTCGCACTCCCTACAGGGAAATGCAGTTCCCATCAGGAGTTACCTGTTGCTGGTGCAGCTGACAAATGTTATCTAATCAAATCTATAAGCATCTCAGACAGGTGCGTCTCTCCCCCAACCTAGGAAATCACCCTGAATAATTCATTAATATGTTTCTCTAAGCGAACATACCTGAGGAAAAGAATAGCATGCCGTGGCACTCTTTATGTGGAAAAAGTAAGGGCTTTAGAATCCTCAAATTCTCACAGGAAACATCACAAAGCCCTCCCCCCCCACCCCCGCTTAAAAAAAAATGGTATTAGGGAAATGGCTGGCCTTACCGCTCCATAACCAACTTCCTAGCTGATTTCCACATCCATACCTTGGCTCTATCCTGCTTCTAAGATAATGCCCTCCGTTGGTTTAAACCCATTTCCAAGTCAACATCCTCTTCACGCAGACATGAACACGCTCGCTTTGTAGCTCCTGGGGATGGTGCCTCAGATCCTTTCCCTGTCCACACTAGAGGGGAGTGCAGACAGGTTCCCAGCTCTCCTTCTGGGCCAGCCTCTCTGCTCCCACCAGTACCCTCACTTCCCACCGTCACAACTGGAAGCTGGTTTGCTTTTGCTTTAACCCTTCAGATCTCAGACCAGAGTGGGCATGGGATATGCTCCCATCTCCCTACACCCCAACGCAGGCTGTCTCCTTTTATCAAGGATTCTCAAATGTCAGTGCACACCCGGAAAGCTTATGGACATACAGATGGCAGGGCCCCACCCCAGAGTTTCTGACTCAGTAGTTCTGGAGGGGATCACAAAAGATGTATTTCTATTTTTTTTTTTTTAAGATTCTATTCATTTATTTGAGAGAGAGTGAGAGCGGGCGAGCACGAGCGGGGGGAGGGGCAGAAGGAGAAGCAGACTCCATGCTGAGCAGGGAGTCCGCCCAACACAGGACTCGATCCCAGGACCCTGGGATCATGACCTGAGCCAAAGGCAGCCACTTAACCAACTGAGCCACCCAGGCACCCCAGAAAAGATGTATTTCTAGTAAGTTCCCAGGTGCTGCTACTGGGGATCACATTTTCAAGAACCCGGAGTTATACTGATGTTTCCCACACGGGCTTGTTCTTCAGAAGCACCTGAGAGTGGGTGGGGGAGGTGAAAGGGACAAGAAATGCAAAGTTTCAGACTCCCTCTCCTGTGGATTCCCATTCTCAGTAAAGCTCTAGTTTTCACAAGCTCTCCAGGTGTTTATTATAAACAGGCACGTTGGAGTCTGAGTTGTCAAGAGCACAGTGCAGTTCTGAACTGACAGGTGTCACATCAGCGTGATTTGGGTGGAGAATATCTGTTCCAGTAGATCACTGGCATTCTCACACTGATATTCATATACTTGACTATTCGGTAGCAATTGCACGAAACTGTACGTACTTTGAGGACAAGGCTTTACGCGTTTCCTCCCAGATTTGCACAGTAAAGACTAGGAAAAAGAAGGAAGATAGGGAGGAAGGGAGGGAAGGAAGAGGGGGCAACTTTAAAAAATACATAAGCACAGGCCCAACCTTATAGTAATTCTGATTTAATTGGGCTGGAGTGGGATCCAGACGTCAGTAGTTTGAGAAAGAACTCTAGGGGATTGAGATCCATAGCAGAAATTGAGAACCCCAATGATCTGCTGTTCTTAGAATCAGCAATCTCTGGCTTTTTTGGGTTTTTTTTAAGATTTTATTTATTTATTCGACAGAGACACAGCGAGAGAGGGAACACAAGCAGGGGGGAGTGGAAGAGGAAGAAGCAGGCTTCCCGCCGAGCAGGGAGCCCGATGCAGGGCTCAATCCCAGGACCCTGGGATCATGACCTGAGCCAAAGGCAGACGCTTAACGACTGAGCCACCCAGGCACCCCAGCAATCTCTGTTTTGTGTTAACATGAAAAGAGCAGAAAGTAACTAAGGTTCCACCTGAGCCTTATCATGCCACATGGGTGAGTCACTTAATCTCGCTCAATTTTAGTGTCATCATCTATAAAATGAGGGTAAAATCTCTACTGCATTCAGTTACTTATGAAAAGTAAATGAAGGGACACCAGGGTGGCTCAGTCAGTTAAGCGTCTGCCTTGGGCTCAGGTCATGATCCGAGTCCCACATCGGGTTCCTTCCTCAGCGGGGAGCCTGCTTCTCCCTCTTCTGGCCGCTCCCTCTGCTTGTGCTCTCTCTCTCTCTCTGACAAATAAATAAATAAAAATCTTAAAAAAAAAAGTAAATAAAGAAGGAGGGCACGTTCTGCATGGAGCACTGGGTGTTATGCACAAACAATGAATCATGGAACACTATATCTAAAACTAATGATGTAATGTATGGGGATTAACATAACAATAAAATTAAAAAAAAAAAAGTAAATAAAGAGCACCCATTCACTACGGCTTCACTCTTCCCTTCATTACTTCATTCACTTAACAAGTATTTATTGATCTCCCACCACATGCCAAGCAGTGGTATAGGCCATGACAGACCAACACAGCACTGCCCTTGTAGGAGTTAGCCCTATGCAAACATAGTTCACGTTCCACAAAGGCTTATCACAACCGTTACCCGAACTGGACATGACCATTACCGACTCAACACGAAATGATAGAACGGAAAGCAACATGCTTTATCCATTTCCAAGGTATATTCAAATTAATAATTATAGTTGTAGTTATGGTTATAGTTGACATTGTGAATGTGGCCAGCATTATACATGTGAGATTCACTTATTTTTTTTTTCTCCTTTTCTGTCCACAACCCAAAGGATGATATGGCCATGGAATCACAGAACGTAAGACCCAAAGAGCATTCAATAAAACTCCTTCATGGTGCAGAGGAGAAGTCCATAGCCCTCTGAAGCCAAGTCCCCTCCTAATGGACTGGTTAGCTCTCTCAGGTCAGGCCTGGAGTGTTTTTCATCAGCGAACACTCCATAAGGGCCTGGTTAGTGCCTTACAGAATGTAGATTCTGAATAAATGTTTGTTGGCTAAGAGAATGAAAGAGGAATGTTTAGAGGTCAGTGGTAACCTTTTGTAAGGGTTGCACATCGAACATTAGGCAGCCAAGTGGGCAGCTTTTCAATTTGGTATTTCAAAACATGACAAAAAGCCTATAAATATCTCATCTTCTCTGAAATAGCACCATAGGTAAGCATGTTATAGTATTAAATAAATTTTATAAAAATAAGCCTCCTTTCAGTGTAAATTAATAAATTTCCTTTTCACATTATTTTTAGCTATCTAGGTCCTTAGCCTTTACTTAATGATGATGCACTTGATTAAATAAAATGAAAGAAAAATGAAAGTTCTCTCAGACATTAAAATGAATAATGAGTTTAGACTTAATCCAAAAGCAATTTAACTTTAAACATTCATATGAAATTAAATGAGCCATTGAATTTGCTATATAAGCAAGCATTAATCTTATCAAGCTATGAAAACTAGAAAGTTATATAGTGACCCATTAATTTCAGAGCCTAATACAAGGTCTGTTTAATGCCTGTACTCCATTAAAAAGTCTTATTCCACAATATAAGTGCTTTTTCATAAAAGTTTAAACCCCAATTTATTTTTTTTACTGCTCCAATCATGTGATAATCGACTCTGACAAGATTACGGCTGCAAATTTGAATATGGTATGTAATGTCATGTGAAACAAATTTTGCTCATCAAAAGAGAGGACATTTATATCATCGGCAGGAATGTGAGCATTAATTATTATAACCCACTCTCCCTCCATCCCAGGGTTTTTCCTCTGAATAGTTTATAATTCTCCTATTACATGGCAGGGGGAGTGGGAGAGGGAGAAGCAGGCTTCCCACCGAGCAGGGAGCCCAATGTGAGGCTCGATCCCAGGACCCTGGGATCATTACCTGAGCCAAAGGCAGACACTTAGACTGAGCCACCCAGGCGCCCCACAAAATTCTTTCATAGAATTACACAAGCCAAGAGCGGCATTCTAGTACACACGGATCATATGCTCCGGGCGGATACAGTTCAATGTTGAAATCAAACAATATATGTTTATTTTTACACATTGAAAATATTTCCCCATATTAAAAAAATGAATCATAATTTCATCAGAAATTTTCATATCCCAACTTTAGGCTCCACGTGCAACAAGCCCATTTTGCAGTTGAAACCACAGTTAAATAAAGGGTAAAGAAAAAAAGCAGGGTGATGTGCTTATTGCCTTATAAAATATGCAGCTAAATGGCAAATCTATATTGCCATCCCACAGGATGTTTCACGAATGTTGGAAGATGTGGGGGAGGTGGGGAGAGGAAAACAAGTAGAGAAAAGTGAAATATATGTATTTTGCTAGCAGGAAGGGTCACAGTCAATTTTATTTTATGCCATGTGACAAACTGATTGATTATTTCATAGTAATAAAGAGGGGACCAAGGAAGTAGAATGTGTTGAGAATATGATCAAAATAGTGTGGACTTAACGTGTTTTACTTATTGCATTGCATTGGGATTAGATTAAGGAATTACATAGTTTACTTATTTTAAACCCTCATTAATAAATATTAGTTCTCATTATTTAGAGAATGCCTAATAATTCACCAGCAACCTGATATTTGATATTTGAAATTTACAGCAGTAAATTTAAATAATGAAGTCTATTATTCATGAAGAAGGATTTTGCAGTGTAAGAGAGCAAATCATTGCAGAATTTTTTAACAAAATAAGCATGGTTTACAATATAAATTTTTTCATCCTTGGGCTGGCATTCAATAGGTCTCTATGAGCTTGCCTCCTAAATATAGAATATGTCGGGGGGGGGGGGGAGGTGTCCTGTGTCACTCATTCAGCCTTAGGGACATTCATATCATTTGGGATTTAGCAGTTTAACTCCATCTCTGCATTTAATCACCTCCCCAATCTAGTGCCTGACTGGCTGCCAAAATAAGGCCACTCAAGACCTGCTCCCACCAATCTAGTGGCTTAAGCCAGTCCAAGTGCTGCCCACCCAGCCCAGCACATCTGTCCTCAAGGGAAGCTTGAAGGAGACTTAGCAAAAGTATGTTTTATTTCCTTGTACCTACCAAAAACCTTAAGCTACTTTCACAAACTCTAAGTATTCATTGACCCTTAATGATGAATACTTTAACATTTTTAGTTCTCCTAAAAAGAAAGGAAGATTCATAATTCCCCACTTTGGAAATTGATAGACATAAGTTTTAGAGTTTAACTTTTTGTTTTTTTAGAGAGAGAATCCCAAGCAGGCTCCATGCCCAGTGCACAGTCCAACGTGGGGCTCTATCTCACAATCCTGAGATCATGACCTGAACTGAAACCAAGATTTGGACTAAGAATCTTAGTTTAAAATTTAAATAAAAGGGAGAGATGAGTGTCAAACACACTTCTAACTATGATCCCAAGCAAGTTATCACTGTTGTAAATATTTCTTAATTTGAGAAGTAAAACCCTTTCATACAGGGATGCCTGGGTGGCTCTGTCAGTTAAGCATCTGCCTTCAGCTCAGGTCATGATCCCAGGGTCCTGGGATCGAGCCCCACGTCAGGCTCTTGGCTCAGTGGGAAGCCTACTTCTCCCTCTGCCTTCTGCTCCCCCTGCGCTCTCTCTCTCTCTATCAAATAAATAAAATCTTAAAAAAATAAATAAAACCCCTTCGTACCTTGGAGGCCCCTCCTTTCCTGGGTCTTAGTGAGATGCAGAGCTTCCCAATATCCTGCCAATAAGTTATCATTTCTTCATAAATTAGAGTTATTCCCCATCATCTGCAACCAAGAACTCTGAGTGACACATTATGACCCTAATACTCCAATTCCCTATCTCTGAAATAGGCGATATTATGACCTATGCTGCCTACCTCATGAAATTGAGGGGGTTAAGTGACATAAAAGAAATTAAATTACCCACAGAATTGACAAATAGTTGGCCTTCCACAATTCTGTGCTTTCCTCTTAACATTCTCTGAAAATATTGAGAAAGTGTATTTCACAAAAATCTCCTAGTTTTTGTAAAAATGGAAATGATTTGTTCTTAAATGGTTATTCTGAAGATCAAGTGAGATCATATATGTAAAAATAACAAACCATTGCCTAGCATGTCATAAGCGCTCAAAAACATTTTTTTCTTCTTTCCTCTTAGTAAGAGGAGAAGAATGATCCAATTTCAAACTCTATGATAATTATCAGCCATCGAAAGCCATAGAATGTCTAGGTGAATATACTCTGCAAGCACAATCAAAGAGGTATCAAAAAAACAGAAGTAATATGAATTGATAAGAATATGAAAATATAACCACACCTTCCTGGTTTATGTTCTCTTATTAGCTGTAGGATCTTTTTAACTCATTTAACTTCTTTGATCATCAGTTCCTTTATTTATAAAATAGGGATAGTTACGTCTACCTCTCAGAGTTACAATTAGGATCAAAATACAGAACGTATGTGGGCATGGTTACATATTGTGCAGAGACTATTTATCATCATTATCATCAACTTAATATTTACTGAGATGCATCTGCTCTAAGAACTATCATATGTACACACACATATGCACACATTAATTTTACTTAACCATTATAAATATACTAAGCTAAATATTAAAAATACAAGTATAACAATATGGCTATTAATTTTTCTCCTGACAAAGTTCCCAGCAACAAGAGATGTTGCTAGCAATGTACTGGCCCCTTGTTCAAGATCGACAGAACGGTGTTGCTAGGACTCCAGCAAAACCCAGGAATTAAACCAACAGAGCCATGTTAATTTCAAGCTTCATTAGAACTTGGGCAAGCATGTCTATGAAGACCACCTGAAAAAAGGATACACCTAGCCAAATGCTCACTCACCGTTAACCACACTCTGTGTTTACCACAGCAAAATACACCCCCATTATCCTATGGACTTCTTGCTAGGAGTAAGTTAGACCTTCTTTTGCATTTGTCTCGAATCTTACCATAAATTAAGATCATCAACTGAAGGTATCACATTTGCTGGACTGGATCAATCAAAACTTTAAAATAATAAACTAATGATTGATGATAGATAGATATTGGTCAATCAATTGATTGACTGATCATATCTGACAGGGTTTTAGCTACTTGATTCTATGTGAGGTAAGCTATGAAGAATTTCATTCTTTAGTTTTCTCCAAATCAGTAATTTCTCAAAAACCTGGCCTCTGAGAAAATGTACTTTCAACCAATAAAGTTTGAACAGAACAGTCCTTGAAGGCAACTCATTAAACTTAACAAATGTAGGGTGAAACAACTTCCTTAATGTGGAAAATCGTTACTAAATAATAGGGCAAAACCATGAGGAAAATTGAGATAGTTTTCATTAGTCTTTCTTAAAGGCATCATAAATTATGTATTTTTTAAATAAAATTATTAAAAGTACTTTTTTGGAAGTCTTCTTAAACACTCAGGTTAAAGGTGCTCTATATAAAGATCATCACTTTATTTTTTTTTTTTAAGATTTTATTTATTTATTTGACACAGAGAGAGAGATAGCGAGAGCAGGAACACAAGCAGGAGGAGTGGGAGAGGGAGAAGCAGGCTTCCCGCTGAGCAGAGAGTCCGATACGGGGCTCCATCCCAGGACCCTGGGATCATGACCTGAGCCGAAGGCAGACGCTTAACAACTGAGCCACCCAGGCGACCCTAAAGATCATCACTTTAAAAGGGTGTGCTCACCCAAGATTAAACATGCAAGAATGTTATTAGGGGAAACACCTATGTGAAAGAAAAGAGAGAGGGGGCAGAAAAGGCTGGGCAAATCATCTGAGTACAAAGCACACTGATTCCAAATGAAGGAAAGGCGGAGGGGAGGTTGGGTTGAGGCATCTTAGACTATCTGTCACGCAGTCATAGGAAGTTTTGGCAAGACCATCGGGGAGTCCTCAAGCCAAAGTGGCCATCCGAAGAGTCCCACATCTCCTTGGAAGAGGCTCACCTTACTATGCCTGCCACACTCATTCACTGTCGGGTGAGCAGCTGGTGGGAAACATCCCCCAAACACACAAGCTTGGATTTCAGAATGCAGCAGCTGAGGCTCTTGGTCAATTACACTTAGAGATTTGCAAGCACAATCTCATGGCTGCCACTAGGGCATTCCTAATTAAATATATATTTAAATATAATATATAGGGCATTTCCAGTTAAATATACATTTTATATATATGAAATATATATTACATATACATACATATAATACTATATATGTCATATATATATTAGGCATATATCCTTTTTATTTATTTCATTAATATGATAATCAATGTGGAAAACAATTTCATTGTAGTTAATAAGTACCCTAGGGGAAAAATATCTTCATTTGCTCCATATTTTCAGCTACTGTATTTGATGAGATCTGTGGTTTGAAATAATGGTTTGGTGACTGAGTGAAATATACTCTCCCCATCTCTCCCCTAGCCTCACAAGGAAAAAGAGCTGTTAAAATATTTTGCTGAGGGGCGCCTGGGTGGCTCAGTTGTTAAGTGTCTGCCTTTGGCTCAGATCACGATCCCAGGGTCCTGGGATTGAGCCCCGCATCGGGCTCCCTGCTCCGCGGGAAGCCTGCTTCTCCCTCTCCCTCTGCCTCTCCCCCTGCTTGTCCTTGCACTTGCTCTCGCTCTCTCTCTCACTCTCTGTCAAATAAATAAATAAAATCTTTAAAAATATATTTTGTTGATGTCTGGAACAAAAATTGTTCTGTTTTTTTAATGGGCAGAATAACTACTGCATTAAATACTAACATCTATGGGTGTGGCTCACTCTCATCTTTCATTTCCTTGCTCAGTGTGGCTGGATTGGTAAACTAAGAGTCTGAAACCTCAAGGTTCCTTCATCATTTTTTTATTCTCCTATATATTTCAGCAACCCCCAGGGCAATAAGGTCCTAGGGTCTAGATCTGAGATTTGAGGAAACTGGCAGTCTCATGTAAACCTTAGGCCTAAGACATATGCTCCAAATGTGCTTCCCCAAAATGCTGCTCTAAGGACCAATGAGCTCTGGTCCAACTAACCATGCACTTTGTTTCCATTTCTTATTACTCCTCATGTTCACCTCTTCTTGCAGGAACCTCAAATAAAAGGAGATACTTGGGTCTTGGGTTATAATTCCATTTTAGTACTAACCAAACTATAACTTAATATTATACAAAGATCCATTTATAAATAATATACCAAAAATGGCATCAGCAAGATAGCCGACTAGGAGATCCCAGCCCTCACCTACACCCACACACAATGGTCAAGTCAACTACTCATGGATGAGGATAGCTCTGGGAGGACCCTGGAGCACAACTCAAGGGTTGCAGTGACACAGAGGAGCCCAGAGACGGGGAGTGGCAACATATACAATGGGTAAGAGCCTGGATTGCCCCATCCCCAGGTTGGCGTGTCACCATGAGGAATCCTATTATCCACGAGTTCCTTCCACAGAAGGAGAGGTCAAGTGGAGGACCTCGGCAGCCTTCGCCACTGAGGATTGCAGCAGCCCTAGCTTCTACTGCAGAGAACCCACACTGTCTTTATACAGACCCCACCTGCTGGACCTGCCTAGAGCCAGAGGCACGGCACCCCCTTAAGCTGGAGCTGCCAAGAGCCACCTCTCCCCCCTCCTTGGAGTCAGAAATACTTCTTTTCCCACCCCAGTCCTGGTGAGGCCACAGCCCCCACGCCTGGGAAGTGACACTGTGAAGCATGTGCCTGCACGCTGGTCCTGGCACCAACTAGTGCCACCACATGTGCACCCACGTGCTCCCTAGACCAGGCACCCATTGCAGCAGCACATCTGCACCCCCAGGACCAGGTGCTGGCTACACCTATGTGTACATCTACACGCCCACCAGACCCCACATGCATGCCCCCTTCAGATGGCACCACTGTACACCCCCAGAATTGGCATTCCCATGCATTCCCTGACACGGATCTGACAGCTGACATCCTTACATCCTTACAGCAACCTGTAGGAGGTCTTTCCCTACCTAGGCTAGTGCATAATGCTTAGAAGGGATGACTGCTTCTTCAAATGTGAAGACAATAATGCAGGACAACTAGGAACAGGAAAAACCAAAGACCTGTGACACCACCAAAGGAACATAATAATCTGCCATAACCAACCTTAAAAGAAATGGAGATCTACAGGTTGCCTGGCAAATAATTCAAAGTCATTTTTTTAAAGATCAGTGGGATACAAAAGAACACAGACAACTCAATGAAATCAGGAAAACAGTACCTGAACCAAACAAGAAGTTCAACAAAAAGAAAGAAAACATTAAAAAGTATTGCATAAATTGTGGAGCTGAAGACTACAATTTCCAAAATGAAAAATGTAATTGAGAGCTTCAACAGTCAACTTGATCAAGCGAAAAATGAGAAAACTCAAAGATAGGGCATTTGAAACTATGCAGACAGAAGAGAAAAAGAAAATAAAAAGAACAAAAATGAGTGGGGAAAAAAAGCCTAAGTAATGTATGGGATACACATTATGAGAAGAAGAGAAAGGGGCAGAAAGCTTATCTAAAGGAAGAATGGCTAAATTTGGGAAGATCCCAAATTTTAAGAGCAAAATCAATATCCGGATTCATGAAGCCCAAAAGACCCAATCAGGATCAACTCACCAACCCACCAAGACACATGATTAATCAAATTGTCCAAAGTCATGGACGAGGAGCGAATTTTGAAAGCAGCAGAGAGAAGTGACTCGTCATACATAAGGGAACCTCCATAGGATTATCAGTGGATTTCCCAGCAAAAACCTTTTAGGCCAGGAGACAGTGTAATGATATATTCCAAGTTCTAAAGGGAAAAAACTGTCAAACAAGAATTCTATACCTGGCAAAATTACTCCTTAAAAATGAAGGAGAGGGGGGAAAAATGAAGGAGAGGTAAAGTCTTTCCCAGACAAACAAAAACTGAGGGAATTGGTCATCACTGGACCTGCCTTACCAAAAATCCTTAAGGGAGTTCTTCAAATTAAAACACTAAACAACACCATGGATGGCATATGAAAACATAAATCTCATGGGTAAACTGAATATATAGTCAAATACAGATCACGTAGTACTGTAATGGTAGTGTATAAATTACTTTGAACTCTAATATAAAACTTAGAAAAAAAATATTAAGAATAATTATAGTCAGGAAAGTTTATTAATAGACATAGACTATAAAAAGAAGTAAACTGAGTTAAGAAAACAAAGTGTGAAGGGGGGGTGGAGTTTTTGTATGCAACTAAAGTCAAATTGTTTTCAACTTAAAATAGATGATTATGCCTACCAGATATCTTGTGTAAGCCTTCTGGTAACCACAGAGGAAAAACCTACAACAGATACTCAAAAAACAAAAAGAAAAGAATCAAAGAAAATCATTACAGAAAACCATAAAATAACAAAGACAGCAAGAGAGGAAGAAGGTAACAAAACAACAGCAAAACAGAAAATTATTAACAAAATGGCAATAGTAAGTCCCCAACTATCAATAATTTCTTTAAATGTTAATAGATTAACCTTCCCACTCAAAAGGCTTAAAGTGGCTGAACAGATATTTAAAAAAAGCTCCAGCAATGTCTGTCTATAAGACATTCACTTTAGATTTAAGGACACACATAGGATGAATGTGAAGGGATGTAAAAAGATATTCCATGCAAATGATAACTGAGAAAAAGTCAGAGTAGCTATACTTACATCAGAAAAATACACTTTCAGTCAAAAACTGTCTCTACAAGTGAAGAAGATCATTACTCAATGATAAAAGTATCAATAATTCATAGGAAAATATAACAATTATAAAAATATATGTACCAACACCAGAGTACCTAAATATATATAGCAAATATTTACAGATTTGAAGGGAAAAGTTGACAAAGGGTTAATATCCAAGATACATACAACTCAATAGCAAAAAAACACTAATAGTCCAATTTTAAAATGAGTAAAAGACCTAAATAGACATTTTTCCAAAGAAGAAATATAAATGATCAACAAGTGCACAAAAAGGTGCTCAACATCACCAATCATCAGAGAAATGCAAATCAAAACCACAGTGAAATACCTGACACTTGTTAAGATGACTATTATCAAAAAGACCAGAGGGGCACCTGGGTGGCTCAGTTGGTTAAGCATCCAACTCTTGATTTCGGCTCAGGTCATGACCTCAGGGTTGTGGGATCAAGCCCTGCATCAGGCTCTGCATTCAGCGGGGAGTCTGCTTGAGATTCTTTCCTTCTGCCCTCTCTCAAATAAATAAATACATCTCTCAACTAAATAAATAAATCTCTCAAATGAATAAATAAATCTTAAAAAAAAAAAAAAAGACCAGAGATAACATACGTTAACAAGGATATAGAGAAAAGCAAACCCTTGTATAACGTTGGTAGACATGTAAATTGGTACAGTCACAGTGGAAAACAGTACGTGAGTCCCTAAACAAAATTAAAAATAGAACTATTATATGATCCAGCAACCCCACTTCTGGGTACATATCCAAAGAAATGAAATGAAGTTTGGATCTTGAAGAGATACCTGCATTCTCGTGTTTGTTGCAGCATTATTCACAATAGCCAAGATGTGGGAACAACCTAAGTGTCCAATACATATGAACAGATAAACAAATTGTGATATATATATAATGAAATATTATTCAGCCTTTAAAAAGAAGGAAATCTGGCCATTTGCAACAACATGGATGAACCTAGAGAATAAGACAGATATAAAAAAAACACTGCATTATTTCTATGTGGAAAAAAAAGGTCAATATTTGAGGTGATGGACATATTAATTAACCTGACCACAGTAATCATTTCACAATGTATGTGTATGTCAAAACATCACAACATATACCTTAAATATATAAAATTTTTATTAAAAATTAACTAATTAATTAATAAGAGTAAAGAGCTATTTCTAAAGCAAATAATTACAAGGAGATTAAAGCCTTAAATGGATATAATAAAGAAGAAAGGTTAAAAACTAATAAACCAAGCATTTGAATAAAGATGTGAGTTTTTTTAAAAAAAAAAACAGCAGAATAAAAACAGAGGAAATGAATGGAAGGAAATAAAAGTGAAAATTAACAAAATAAAGAAATTAAAGAGAATAAGAACCCCATTGTGCCTTAACAGACATCCTTAAAAGGCAATGTGTTCAAGAAAATAATACGCACACAAAATTTTCAATAAATACATAGCTTCCTTAAGAAAAAAATAATTAACATAAAAATACAAAGTAGAAATTATGTATACAACATAAATACCCCAATCCGTATTTAGTATCTAAATGTTATTACATACTCAAACTACATGACACCCACGTCAGTTTGATCACAAGTTTTACTACCATGTGGGAATTCCTAGCATTTTGGTGAATGAGTTGGTTGAGAATTAATTATATAACTCATTTTTGATGTCTTCTTTTTTAGAAATTATGGTTTTAATAATCTCTGTCTAATCAGCAGAACTTTCAAAACCAATCAGAGTAAAAGGTAGATGTTTAAATATGTTTATCCTCTGAGGCAGGTGTTCTCATTAACATACTACACCCTGATTCACAAATACAAGGTCAATATCAAATTGCAGGTCTTCAGGAAGGGGAGAATTTCAGGGTGGAAATGTACATGATAGATTGAAATACAATATTAATATATTAAGCTCAGCATTACTATCAGCCTTTCTTCAAGGACACCGGCAAATCTAGTTTTGTACAGGGGATTCATGAATTTTCATTAAATGACCATATATATAAACACATTGTATATATATTTATTTGTAATTTGTTCACAGAAATGTCCTAGAAGCAGTCATTTCAATGGCTAAGTCATCTTTCTTGCCAAGGCTGTAAATGCCTACCTCCATGGTCTTTGAAACACAACAACTAAACTGGATTCCTCACACCTGCATATCTAGGTAAAGCTATATGACTGAGTTCTGGTCAGTGGAATACATGTTGAAGTGATATTTGCCACTTCCAAGTCTAGACCCCTAAAACCAGTATCATGCTGGTAAATATTTAACAACCACCTACTGGAGAGGGTGGTGGGGGAATCCTGGTTTGTAGTATTTGCCAATTTCCATGGCATAAATATTCCCACCATGCCTAATTTCAAAGTACCAACATAATGTCACCAAAGTTGGGAAAGATGTACTATACAGTATTTCTACCATACAAATATAATATATATAAATAACCTCAAGAGCACAGATAATAGTAAAATGTAATAATATAATTAGGGAATGATGAGTTTTATTTTTAATATAAATTATTTTAACTGTAAGTGTATATAATTTAATTTTTAATAATGGTCATATTTAAAAACCAACTCACAAAACTCCCAAAAATTGAGCCATTGGCTCTCAAAAGCCAGTATGAGCCAGCTCCTGCACACCACTGCTAAAATCTTCCATGTGATATTCATACTCTCATTCTTTCCTTGTGCGCTAGCCAAATAAATGCCAAGGGTTCAGTAGAAGTTTGGGGGTCCACAAAACCACTAGAGTGAGCCTGGGTCCCTGCTGACTGCATGGAGCTGATTCCCATCTCTCCTGATCCTGCCCACCCACACTGGATTGAGAGCAAGAAATAAAGCCTTCTATTTAATATATGTGGGGTAACATGTTGCAGCAGCTGATACTGTCCACCCTGACTACATGCACCATTAGAAAAACAAATGAATTCTCTCATTCATCCATTCAATCCACATTCGGTGAATCACCAAACCCAGCTGAAAATGTTTTATAAAATACAGATTCTTGAGCCCTTGGAGATTAAGAATTTTCAGGTGTTAGATCCAAGACTTTTGGGAAAGTCTTAGCCACGTTTGGGAACCACTGATCCAGTTCAACCTATTGCTCCCCAACTGTTTTTAACTAAAGCATCCTTGCAGCTTTGCAGAAGGAAAATATCATCTAAGATAAACAGGGCATTACTGGAATAAGCCTATCTCAAATTTGGAATTAGGTTGAAGTTTTTCTCTTTTATCTTAAAAATGTATTCAAATTCTGTATTTTGTTCCATAATAAATCTGTGTTTACTTTGATATTATAAAAATGTTTCAAATTACTTACCAATTAAGTTTCTTGACTCCCTCCCCCTTCTCACTCTGCAAAAACTGTGAAGTAAAATTCAGGGGTCATATGATCCAGTGCTACATTTGTGAACCATATCAGTATTCCAGTAGACTAATCCTAGTGGGAATGCCCCTAAGAAGCAGTTGACCACACTCTGCTTGAATACCTCCAGAGACGGGGTGCTTATTACTACTCAAGACAGGCTACTTTTTCCATTATTGAATACCTCGAACATTTAAGAGCTCTTCCTCATAATGAGCTAGAATCTAAATCTGTTATTTCAAGGCCTTAGGTTTGTTCCTTTTGCCCACCAAGAACAAAAAAACAAAAATAAAAACCCTACCCATGTGATAGTCCTCTAGTCCTATAGGACAGCTATCATGTTCTTACTACCCCTGATTTCTCTATTCTTTTTTTTAAGATTTTTATTTATTTATTTGAGAGAGAGAGAGAGAGAGCACACGAGTGGGGAGGAGAGGGAGAAGCAGGCTCCCCAGTGAGCAGAGAGTTCAATGCGGGGCTCGATCCCAGGACCCTGGGATCATGACCTGAGGCAAAAGCAAACGCTTAACCGACTGAGCCACCCAGGTGCCCCTGATTCCTCTACTCTACAAGCCTAACAGAGTTAAATTTATAGAAAAACAAAAACAAGAAGCTACTCCATTTTCCAAGGGAAAACAGAAAAGGATTTACAGAAAACATTTAGATTTAGTCTTAGAGTAAAAGCAGGAGTTTGACAGGTGAGGAGGGAAGTGGGCGCCAGAGAGGGAAACTGAGCAAAACTTCTGTTAAGTTTTGCTATATTCAAGATCAAGCAGAAACTGAGCTAGGACATGTAGTAGAGGACGATGAGAAAAAAAAAAAAAAGTTAGAAAGAGAAGATGGTCTATTTCTTGGCTGCAATAGCAGCATTAGGATCACCTGGGAAATGTTAGCAATGCAAGGCAGGAGTGAAATTAGAGGCGACAGAAGGTAGTTAGGTGAAAGGCAGGGTGTGGAATAAAGACAGAGGGAAGGGGATGGGTGCTGTTATTTTTACTATACACGAAGGAGCCTAGGATACTAACTAGAGGGGAGGAGGTACGAAATGGGAATAATAGTAGAACTAAAAGTAATATCAAACTATCAAACATTGGAGGGAAGACACGGTGGGGGTAAAGAGGAGGTCAGGCGAACAAAATTTTCATATTTCATAAAAGGGAATAAATAATGTCTTATGTTGATAAAGGAAAAGAGTTATAAACATATAACTTAAAGTTATGGAATAACCAACCACTAGAAGACCCAAAATCAAAAGGGCTTCATCTAGGCTGTGGGAATGGAAGTAAAAGAGATTTAAAAAAAAAAAAAAAAACCCACAAGTCCCACCCCAGACTTACAGAACCAGAATATATATTTTAGTAAGATTCCCATGTGATGAGCATGCACAGTAAAGTCTGAGAAGTGCAGATGTAACAGACAAGCTAGAGTCTTGGCAAACACATTAGCACTCAGGAGAGGAGAGAGAAAAAGAAAATTTGATATTACAGATGCAAAATCCACAAGTAATGATCATGGGGAAAAATCATAACTTTTTTAGTTTAGTATTGTTTTCAACTTTTATTACATATGAAGTATATGCTATAATATTCCAGTGCTTACAGTCTCCAAAGGTTATAGCCTAGCTCTTTTGTTATGTCTAAGACTTTGAACTTTCTATCATCGGGAATGTGGAATCACTGAACCAGAGAATGAGGGGCAAACCTGAGTTCTAGGACCCTCCCTCAGGTGCCTATGGAATGTCAGAGTGGGAAGCAGGGTGCTTCCAGAGCACTACAAATTTGGGGTGGTTTTGTGTGACTTCCCCAGTTGCTTGCAAACACAGGATGGTATAAAAGCTCCTTAACTCTTCTATTATAAAAAACATATTCCTTCTTTAAACAGTTTAAATAATCTTGTCTGGTATTATGAAGGCAGTCTCCTTTCCTCTGACCCTAGAGATTTCTCTGTCCCTCTGACTGTATCCAGGGTTACAATGCCAATCCTTATTTCAAATTCAAATAGGCCTTTGTTTCTAGTGCAAGGATGTCAGTGAATCTGTCGGTCACTGACGTGGTCCACTCTATGTCTGAGAGAGCCGTTAACTGGTGTTAGATGAGGATTCTGGGTTGATGAGCATGTTTTGCTTCCTCTATGGTGTCTTGGACCCCAGAGTGTTAGAAATAGTGCAGAGCTACTTATTTCAGAATAAAGGATTCATACCCACTTGTATCGATTAAGAGAAGCAGACAAGAGGGGCACCTGGGTGGCTCAGTTGGTTAAGACTCTGCCTACAGCTCAGGTCATGATATCAGGGTCCTAGGATAGAGCCCCACATCAGGTTCCCTACTCAGCGGGGAGCCTGCTTCTCCCTCTCCATCTGCCCCTCCCCCCCATTTGTTCGCTTGCTCTCTCTCTCGCTCTCTCTCATTCTCTCTCTCTCTCCCTCACAATAAATAAATAAAATCTTTAAAAAGAGAGAGAGAAGCAGACAAGAGAGGGGAAAACGTCAGAGGAAACACCATAATGGATCTAAATTACTACTCATGCTTGCCCAGTATGCTGTGGGGCTACCCTCTCCCCATCCTCAATCCCTGTGGTCTAGGAGGAGCAGCCCACCCACCATTCCAGTGGGGGACAGACGAGGTCGGCTCTGCCAATCAGAGCACAGCATCAATCCCAACCAGTGACTGATGGGTTCAGGGTAGGCATGCACCAAGCCTAACCAGTGAGAACCACACCTAGGACTTCCATAGAAATCATCAGGAAACAAATTATCTTCCTACTTTACACTGGAATTTCAAAATTCCAAGCGTATATCCCTAGAGCTGATGGGGGCCATCTTTGCTCCATTGCTCGCCCAGAGCCCACCTGACAATGAATGACCCATAGAAGAAAGCAGAACTTTAGGATGGAAAGACAGATTGCTGATGACATTATGAAGTTCTGCCTACCTGGGTCATGCATGAAGGCGGCCCTAGACTTGGACTCCACTGTTTGTGAGCCAATAACATCCCATTAGCTTAAGCATGGTAGAATTTGATGTATGGTATTTGCCATCAAACAAGACTTCTACTGATATAGGGAGATACAAAGGGGGAAAAAATCTATTCAGGCAAATGACATGGATTGAGTTTGAGACTGCCCCGGGTCACAGAGACAACACACACACTTGCTGGGCACGGCACAAAGCCAAAATAGGCAACATGAGAGCTGATCAAAGGTTGGCATCTAGAGCTGCACTGCCTGAGCTCGTAGTTTGGCTCATTCATAAGCTGAGTAATGCTGGGCAACTCATTTGATCCTTCTTTGTCTCTGTTTTCTCATCTGTAACCTGGAGTGAATGACAGAACTGACTCTAGAAGGTTGACAAATGAATTCAGTGAGGTAACAACATGAGGCACCTAGAAGAGTGACCGGCACTGGGAAGACATATTTGTGAAGGCCATTATTATTTTTTTTTTTTAGAGAGAGAGAGAGAGAAAGGGCATGCGCATGAGCAGGAGGAGGAGCAGAGGGGGAGAGAGAGAGAATCCCAAGCACTGTACACTGAGCTCAGAGCCCAACGCAGGGCTCGATCTCACAACCCTGAGATTAGGACCTGAGCCGAAATCAAGAGTCAGCCCTTAACTGACTGAGCCACCCAGGTACCCGAGGCTTTTTTTTTTTTTAATCCTTTCTTCCTTCTTTTCTTCATCTCTCCTTTCCTGAGTCCGTTACTTCCTCTTCTAAATCAGAGACTATACAGTGCTCAGGAACCAGAGATGGATGAACCTCGGTCTGGCCCTCAGGAATCTCACCTCCTGCTGGGGAAGACCTTATGCCCATGTGTTTCCACTGATGTGCCACGTGTGTAATGACTAGGGTGGAGGACATACGGACTCACAGAGAAGGGATTCCTCCCCCATCATCATGGTGGTCAAGGAAGGTTTATGGACAAGCATCACTCGGAGCATACACTGCAGGCATGGGGGTGATGCTGTGGGCAAAGGCCCCTTTAAGGAGAGTTACAGGAACATCCCACACTGACGACCTCCCTACTAATACATGAAGCATTTCAGGGTGGGCCAACTACAACGCCGTGTAGGGAGTGTGAGCAGAAACAGACGCTCACATTAACGAGACGTATTATTCCTGAGAAAATGCATGTAAACTGGGTTGGGGGGGTTAAAAAAAGATCTCTAATTGCTGCAAACTCTCTAACTGTCCTTGAGAAGTATGAAAGTCAGGGCTTGTGAGTCAATATAAAGGCTAAAGTGGGATCCTGGTGGTTCTATTCTTAGGGTGTGAAAAAACCAAGTCAAAAAAGCACAGTTAAGGCTGTGATTAATGTGAAACAATAAGATCTCGGGAGTGTTTCAATCCACGCAGGTGAGTCATGTCACATGCCTCCAGATAGTTGTGCGAATTCTCCCCAAGGCCTCACCTCCAGCAGTAGACACCCTGATGGAGTGTGCTGCCAATTTCCATACAGCTGAACCACGGAGGCCAAATGCTTTTGTTTATGGGAACTATTCTAAGCTATAATTCTATAGCGTTTGAGCAATGCAGCTGGAAAATGCAAAATAACAGATTTTAAAAATGGTACACACAGATATATATTCATACTCACAAGTCCACATGTCTATCACAGCTATATACATATGGTGCACTCACCGACAATGACACACAATGTAAACCCTGGGAATACTCACAGTCACGATATTATATTCATACACACACCCCCTCCATACATTCACACAAAACACACATGCCACTTGCATACACCTTTCCCACATCCACACACCCAAGACATAGCTACCATATGTGCTAGACCAGATCGGTCATTCCAAATGTATATATCAGCCCCACACCCCAGGAAGTCCTCCAAAATAAGCACATTAGCATAGACACACAGTCTCTCTCTCTCTCTCTCTCTCTTTCTCTCTCTCAAATTACACCCCAAACTTAACAGACTGCATTTTTTTTTCTTTTAAGGGATGCACAGTTTCATTTTTAATGAAGAGACGCAATAGAGAGGAACAGACCGAGGAAATATTTTTAATTTTTAGATGATCAAGAAGTGCCAAGGGCACCTGGGTGGCTCAGTCAGTTAAGCATCCAACTCTTGATTTCAGCTCAGGTCATGATCTCAGGGTCGTGAGATTGCACCTGCGTCAGGTCCATGCTGAGTGTGGAGTCTGTTTAAGATTCTCCCCCTCCTTCTCCCTCTGCCCCTCCCCCCCAACTGGCATGTGAGCTCTCTCTCTAAAAAAAAGAACTCCCAAGCCATCAAGACTCAACAAGTTTTGCATGACCAAGCAAGCTAAAGGCATCCTGGGAGATGTTCATCACATTCAATTCACCCTATGTCCAGAGATGAAGATGGAGAGTCTGATGAAGCAGCCTCCACAGAGCTCTGCCGAAGGCAAGCCATCTGAACGTGGAGTTGGTGTGACAGTAACAGTGAGAAAACTATTCTGTGTCTTCTCTTGGCTCTACCTTTACACCTTTTCCGGGAATCTACCGCCCTCTGTGTGGAGTCCACAGGGGTGAAATCAGGGCTGAGGTGAAAGCATTCAATTCCTGCCCTAAGGGTGACAGCAGCAATACCCCCGGATAAAGGCCACAACCATTTAAAGCGGACCCCCTGCGTGTCCGTTGCAGTAGCAAGTTGTAAGAGAGGAAGAGGGTATTCCACTGAGTGAGGAACTACTGGGCAGTAACCCTGGGCTGAGCACCCCAACTACCTTGTTTCCTCACAGCATTCAAAGTTCCCTACTACAGACCCATTCTCCACGTTCTATACATTTGATTGAGTAGCTTGTTCAGATGCACACACTTTGGAACTGGTTTTGAACTCATGTCGCCCTGGCTCTTGAGACATGGCACCATCTCCACGTATTCGTCTGGCCCGTCAGGACTATAATTGGCATCCTGCTCGTACACAGAGACTCAGGATAAGGCCCAGGGGATACTGCCATGAAAAACAATAAAGGAAAACCTTAATACCTCGTCATTCATGTTAGAACAAAAGCATAATTAATACTTATTGATTTTTAAGTTCTTGGGAGTAGGCTGCAGTTTGGCCATGTGAATGTGATATTTTGGCCTAGGGAGTCAGCTGGTTTGGAAAGGACAGCTTGGGTAGACTAGTACATAAAGGTCACTTCAGAAGAAAAAGTGTTAAACATCCACTCTCCCCACCACACTACAACCTTCCCCCTCATTTATCTCCCTTGAGAGGAATGTGTCTCATCTGTCTTTAACCCCTAGTGCTGGGCACATGGTACATGCCTGAGCAGTAAATGACTGAAAGAATGATGAAGAAAATGTACTGTTTGACATAAAGCAATGGGCCCTTATGGAGCCCCCAAAACCTGGCAGCAAGATCATTTGCATGAAATGGCACATGCTGGGCTTGGGAATGAACCCACAATATGGAGACAGAAATGATAAGGCTGATATTGCTAACTCATCGTGCAAAAGCTTTGGTCCTTTGAAGTCAGAGCCTCCTCCCTGAGGACCAAGATCATAGATTTCTTCCCAGGAATCCTGTTTCTGATACCTGGGGGAAATCTGCTGTCCTTTTTGGTTCAGCAATCCTACCGGGGTTTATAGATTTTCTCTACACAGGTACCACAATAGTTAACAAGAACACAAATACTTGATCCTACTGAAGCCATGAATTTCTAAGGGGAAAGGTTTTTCGATTTCGCAAAATTATGGAAAATTCTCTGATACACTGATCCCCTAATCTGCCACTGTTAAATGGAAGAATAGATGAATTCATTAATTAAAAGTAGAAGAGACAGTAGGAAAGAAGATGAGAGGGAGAGAGAAAAGAAGGAAAGGATAAAAAATGAAATGAAGGAGTGTATGTTAGGTATTATCACAAGCCAAGCACTCTGCTGCACCCATCTCATGCAGTATCACATTGGATCTGAAAAACAGCTACTATCATTACCCCCATTTTTAAGATGGGTAAACTAAGACTCAGATAAACAAATTGCTCATGCAAGGCTCACGCAGCTAACAGGTTAGGGAGCTAGTTAGGTGACGCTGAGGTTCTTGACCCAATGCCCATCCTATAGAGCTTAAGTTTTCTCTTGAAGGCAACAGAAAGAAACTTAAAGTTTTGCTTGTTTGGTTTTGCTTTTGTTTAGAGCAAAGGAAAGATTAGGGTTTTAGGAGCATTGATCTGCAAGCATTTTTGGAGACCAGGCCAGCTGCTACAGGAATCCATGCAAGGTGCAGAGTTTCTGCCTAAAAATATTTGATAAAAATTTTGCCAGGAAATCAGTTGAAGAAATATCAAATACACAGTTAAATTAGTGTAGATTAAGTGAGAATGAGGACATGAGAAAAAGGTTTAAGAGTCCGTACAAATCCCTAGGAAGGAAAGGCATTTCTGGGTGTCCCTACACATTTATTAATTCACAGAGCACCTGTACTGTGGACAGGTATAAAGGGGAAAAATAATCAGCAAAATCGGACCCCAATTGGGAGCTTCACACAGCCTAGATGGGAGACTAACAAAGTTTTTGATATGAGATGTGATAGTGATACATGCAGGATATTCCAAATGGAAGGAAGAGAGACCCTAGTTCTGGACTCATCTCTCAGATGAACCAGGAATTCTCTGCACAGGAAGAGATCCCTTACTGTTCTGAAAACCCAACAGAAGTCCTCAAGGTGAGGGAGTGAAACTGGGAAGAAAGGAAAGGAACTTTCTACAGTTTAGAATGCCATGGACATGCAAACAGGTGGAACCTTACTTCCCACCTCTATCCCTTCGCAGTCAAGACCGGGCGTTGGCCCAGGCTACCCAGAAGCCTCTACCCTATGGTGAGCAACTGCTCTCTGCTTACGGAGAATTCATGAACGCCATTTGGGGCTATGATCTGATATGGCAACTGCCTTCCTGCGACCTTGAAGTATGTTAATTTCATTTTGATCTGAAAACATAAAATATAGGAAAATGATTTAAATAAAGGTAAGATCAAGAAATGTCTTACTTTGCCACTTGAGCCAATGTTCCACCTGCCATTTTTATTAATGCTATCAGAAAAGGATTTTGCTGGCCGTAAGTGGGGAGCTTATGCGTCTTTTCTGGAGTTGTTGTTTGTGCTGTGGGAAATTGCATTTGCTCTCTGGGGTTCCTGTGTTGATGGAATGTATTTATTTCCTCCTGGAATAAAAGTAAAGAATTCTGGAGAGAAACCAAAACGTTCAGGCTTCCAAGACCACCCTTGTTTATTGCCTAGATGTACAGAGAATCCATCACTTTGGAAATTGGCCAGCTGTGAGTTGTGCAGGTGATTGTTTAGTAGTGATGGTCTATGCGGTCTCAGCCCGTGATGGCTACCACATAATGCATACAGCGGGTGGGACTGGCATGTAGCATAACACACGAGGATGTCACAACCCAGAGCTATGCAATCTGGCAGCACTGAACATAATGTTTACTGTCTTTCTTGCTAATCTTCTAACACAAAGTCTTGTTCTAAATCTAAAAAAAAAAAAAAAAAAAAGTCAACAAATATATTTGCGTGCCTGTGTGTGTGTATGTGTGTATATTCAGGTATAAATAGCTAGGCTGATAAAGATCACTTTCCTTGAATTATTCTAGGTTCACACATCCTGCCTCCCCTACTTTCTCAAGATGAATCCAATCTTAAAAGATACAACTGTTTTATGCGCCATTTATGTGGAAAATCTGACCTGCAGGCCATTCGTGCCAGTTAATTAATTTTCCTTTGCTCGCCAGGCAGCTGTCACAGAAGGTGGAGGATGCTCTCATTTTATGCCTAAATTGTGTGAGGAAGAGCTCCTCAAATTAGAATGCAAGAAGCCACTCAGCGCTAGCCCCTAAGGGAAAAAATTGTGAGGCTGGAAAATATTCTCAGCCTTCGGTCTCCCTTCCTTCCCATTTGTCCTATATGCCCTCTCTCACACAATCCCTCGATTATAAAATTTGTATAACAAATTCCCCTCTATCCACCTATCAAAAAGGGCCTCTTTCCATTTACACACTCATGCATTCTGTCAGTCCATCAGTCAGTCAGTCGTCTGTCCATCTGTTCATTCTATAATTTATTCATTCATCCTATAATTTATTCATGCATCCATTCGGGCATTAAAGTCTCCTTTTTCTACTTCTAGATGCAAAAGACTGTTCTGAGCCACTTCTTGTCCACATAGTACCTGTGCACACTTTGCTCACAGTACTTCCAGAAACAGATCATCTGAACATGGCGCCATGTCTGTCTTCCACGTGGGCGAGAACCAAGCTCTTAACACTTCCCCCCCCCGAGCCTTTGCTCTTGCCTCTGACTGCAGTACTTACCCTCACTCCTTTGATCTCTCTCCTCCTTTCTTTTAAGACTCAGCTAAAATGCCACCTCCTCAGAGGTCTAAAATACCTTCTCACTATACTCCCTCTCAACATCCTGGTTTCTTTATCTCTTTCAGCATGTATCATTATGTGCAATATTTTATATATTTGTTTGCTTTCTGTATCTTTATCCTGAACTGGCTGCTAGCGTCACAATAGCAGCACCAGCTTAGTTTTCACTTCTGAATGCCTAGAACCTACAGTACCTTGAACAAAATTGTTACTCAGTAAATATTATTAATGATCAAATGGATGGTCATTTTTATCTTTGCATCACCAGCTAGTAGCCCAGGATTCTGCATGCAATAGGTACTTGGTAAAATGTTGGCTGCTCAGAAATGAATGGACTCTATCGAATGCAGGCTGTGAACTGAAAAAATCTGGAGATACTATTTTCCATTTTCTATTTCCTTTGACACTAATGTCTGTCTGTCTGCCTGACTCTCCCTCTCTCCCTCTCTCTCTCTCTCTCTCTCTCTCTGTCCTGCCTGAGATCCTCTGGAGCCATTTGAAATTCTAAATACTATTCTGAAGCCATCCTAGGCGAGATGGATAATGTTGTTTCAGCAAAGCATAAACCATGAAAGTACAACCAGCTGAGTTCTTAACACTTTTCATGATAGCTTCACATTTATATTAAAAATACGGGTAAGACATATGATCCAGCAATTGCACTACTGGGTATTTACCCCAAAGATACAAAAGTAGGGACCCGAAAGGCTACGTGCACCCCGATGTTTATAGCAGCAATGTCCACAATAGCCAAACTGTGGAAAGAGCCAAGATGTCCATCAACAGATGAATGGATAAAGAAGATGTGATATATATATACAATGGAATATTATGCAGCCATCAAAAGGAATGAGATCTTGCCATTTGCAACGACGTTGATGGAACTGGAGGGTATTATGCTGAGCGAAATAAGTCAAACAGAGAAAGACATGTATCATATGACCTCACTGATATGAGGAATTCTTAATCTCAGGAAACAAACTGAGGGTTGCTGGAATGGGGGGTGGGGTGGGAGGGATGGGGTGACTGGGTGATGGACACTGGGGAGGGTATGTGTTCTGGTAAGCGCTGTGAATTGTGCAAGACTGTTGAATCTCAGATCTGTACCTCTGAAACAAATAATGCAATATATGTTAAGAAAGAAAAAAAGAAGAAGAAGAATGTAGCAGGAGGGGAAGAATGAAGGGGGAGAAATCGGAGGGGGAGAAGAACCATGAGAGACGATGGACTCTGAAAAACAAACTGAGGGTTCTAGAGGGGAGGGGGTTGGGAGGATGGCTTAGCCTGGTGATGGGTATTGAGCAGGGCACGTTCTGCATGGAGCACTGGGTGTTATGCACAAACAATGAATCATGGAACACTATATCTAAAACTAATGATGTAATGTATGGGGATTAACATAACAATAAAAAATTAAAAAAAAATACGGGTAAGAATGGACAGAATGTATAATTTTAAGTGGGGAGTCACTCACCCGCTTACTTTTGATATATTGCTTCAATTGGGCTGAGAAGGAAATTTTGACAGAGGGGGAATTTTGCAAAGTGTGAGTGGGGAATTTGACCTGAAAGTGTAATTCTCCAACGTACACCATGGAACATTTAGCAGTCCCTCTTCCTCACTGCCCAATAAAATAACCTGTGTTCTTGAGTTATGAACCTAAATTAGGCTGCAAAAATACAGAAAATGTTGCTCATATTCTGAAGCAGAATGTTAAACAGAGCTGCACAAAGAAAGATGAGGAAGACAGATGTCTCAGGAGCCACTCATAGTAATGGATGATGTGTTTCTCCTCCATTCCAAAACTTCCTGTGTTGTTTGGGCTCAGGAGACAATTGCCAACAGAGGACCAGACTGTTAACACGTTTCATCTTATAAGAATAAGATTACATCATAATAGGCAAAAACTTAAAGCGACCTAAATGTCCATCACCTGGCATATGAATGGACAAAAATGTCAATACAATGGAATACTACTCAGCAATAAAAAGGGATGAACATTGACACATGCTACAGCATGGATGAACCTCAAAAACACGCTGAATGAGGGGTGCCTAGGTGGCTCAGACGGTTAAGCGTCTGCCTTCAACTCAGGTCATGATCCCAGGATCCTGAGATCAAGTCCCGTGTTGGGCTCCTTGCTCAGCGGGGAGCCTGCTTCTCCCTCTTCCTCTGCTCCTGCTCTCTCTCTCTCTCAAATAAATAAATAAAATCCTAAAAAAAAAAAAAAAAAAAAAACGCTGAATGAAAGTAGCCATACACCAGAGACCACATATTGAATGACTCTATTTATATGAAATGACCAGAAAAGGCAAATTTATAGACAGAAAGTAAATTGGTGGTTATCAGGGGTTGGAGGTAGGATGGCGATTAATTATAAGTGGACAGGAAGAATCTTGTTGGGTGAGTGTAAAATGTCGTAGAACTGATTTAAGGTGATGGCTGCATTACTGGGTAAAGTGACTATAAATCACCAATTGGTACTCCTGAAATGTATGAATTTTATGATATATAAAATATACCTCAATCAAGTTGTTTTTAAAATCTAAGATTAGGGCGCCTGGGTGGCTCAGTTGGTTAAGCGACTGCCTTCGGCTCAGGTCGTGATCCCAGAGTCCTAGGATTGAGTCCCACATAGGGCACCCGGCTCAGCGGGGAGTCTGCTTCTCCCTCTGACCCTCTCCCCTCTCATGCTGTTTCTCTCTCGCTTGCTCTCTAATAAATAAATAAATAAATAAATAAAATCTTTTAAAAAAATAAAAAATAAAATAAATAAAATAAAATCTAAGATTATATTTTTTCTTACACAATCATAGTGCATTCTTTGCTAAAATCAGTACTCCTCTCACGATATTAAAGCACAATGACCTTGTTTACAACTTTTACTGTCTAAACATGTCTCTATCTCTTAATCATAAGAAACAAACTGAGGGTTGCTGCAGGGGAGGGGGGTTGGGGATGGGGTAACTGAGTGCCGGGCATTAAGGAGGGCACGTGATGTAATGAGCACTGGGTGTTATGTAAGACTGATGAATCACTGAACTCTACCTCTGAAACTAATAATACACTATATGTTAATTAATTGAATTTAAATTTTAAAAATAATGAAAAAAATAAAGTTGTCTCTGAAAAATAAAATTAGGCCAGTTTTTTTCAGAATAATAATTCTGAAAAATGAATTGCCTAATGGAAATAGATGGACTGAAAAACATTGCTTCTGAACTAAAGTTTTTTTTTTTTCTGGGAGATTTTCAATAATAAAGTTTAGAAGGTTTTTTTCCTTCAAAATGAAATATTTTGTCCTTTCATTTGGTTCGTTTCACTTGATTTCAGAGATTCTAATTTCTTCTGGGCTAATGGGAGTGGTCAGGTTTTTGTACATCTTCTCAAAGGGAATTAAATTTGCAATTATTCCTAGCATACCATAGACTCTTGCAAACCCGTGTTTCGTGCAGTCTTCAGATCCCTGCTGCAATTAGCATATTTTCAAGGTGAAGTGCAGATGTCAAATTAATGTGGAAGGCACCAGGATTGCCGAAGGCCCCAGGTCAATTGGTATTGGTCTAATTGGAGGACATGAGTCTTTCCTGTGAAAAGGGTCCAGGGACTGACATCAGAAACAGAAAAGGTCCTTCATGTGTGAGCAGGGATGGGGGAGAGGGCAGTGAGAAAAAGAAGCTGGAAACACAAGAGAAGACTTGCTTTTATAGAGAAAGGACTTGCTTTTATAGAGATTCAGAGAAGGGATCACAAGGAGAATTTTATTATCACCCCTATTTAGTTACCGTCATGTGCCAGGCACTGTGCCAGGCATTTTGTATGCATTAGCCCATGTAAGTCTGAAAAAAGCTCTCTTGCTAAATTCTTCTTCTTCTTCTTCAGAAAAGTGAAGCCCAGAAAGATGAAATTATTTTCAATAAATGACTATTGAGTACTTACTACATGCCATGTACATTCTTCAAAGTTTTGCTCATTATCAGATTCACCTCTCACAACAATCCATGAGGTAGATGTTATTACTGCCTGCACATTGTGGATGAGGGAATGGAGGCAAAGGGCATTTAAGAAACACGCCCAAGGTCCCACAGTTAGTGGGCCTCACGGGCACCCAACTCCATGTGATGCAGATGTCCACACTTAACCACAGCACCACACGGCCTCGTGAAAGCTCCAGCCAAGGGTGCTTGGGATCGAACTCTTCAAGAGCTTGTGAAAGACCATGAACTCAGAATGCCACACCCTTGCCTGTGCTGTTCCCTGCAAATCCAGATCTTTCCTTCAGCCCTGTTTACTTTTTTCCCAAGTTGGGTTCCACGGAACTGTTGAGGGAAGAGGACAGGAGAGAATCTTACAGTCTTGAGTTTTTAAACAGAGCAGCTCTATTTACTCTATGGAAGTTAGGGGTTCCTACGAGATTTCATTTGAACAAAAGAAGCCCTGAAGTTAAAAAGAAACCACAATTTTAAAGCCAATACGATGATTACATCTTCTTGAGGGTGATTTGGATATCACCGGACAGTAATGAAAGGAAATGTACTAGCAGCATTAGATTTGGGATTGAGTCCTGACTCTGACCCAAACCAGTTGTTTGTGATTTGATAAATTCATCTCTTCCATCTCCAGTCTCCTCATTAATTAAAGGGGAAGGAGAGTTGTTTATCTTGCCGATGTTACACGGATGTTATGAGGATCAAGTGAGATAATCTACAACAAAGTGCTCTGTGTTATCTAAAACAGGCTTGAAATAATAATAATAAATACAAGTGATTTATTGAGTCAGTTGCCTGGCATTGTGCCAAATAAGCTCCTTTCCGTGGATTATCCTCCATAAATTCCACAATAGCTCTAAGCAATCAGTATCATATTATCCCTATTTAATAGATGAAAGAGCAAAGGCTTACAGAGGTTAAGCAATTCACCCAGATGTCAGAGCCAGGAAAGTGGTGGCACTTCTAGAATCAGAAACAGCTCTTGATCCACCTTTTTTAATCACTCTTTTTTTAAAGATGCATGTTACTGTCACCTCTTTTGAGTACTTCAAAGTGAAACTGATCCTTCCTACTTCCATTCTCTCATGACGTATTTGCACCCTTTTTACAGAACCCAATCACTGTCATCCTTGCATTTAGAAGGTCGTGGGTTGTTGCCTGACCCTCACCAAGCCAAGCGCCTAGAAGGAAGGACTGCAGCTGTGCATCCAAAGCTCCCAGACTCTAGAGGAGTGTGAGTGCTCCGTAAGAGGGTGCTCCCTTCTCCATAACTTCCCTACTGGGCAGAATTTAACCTCTTCCATACTCGAATCTACACCAGGCTCCTTAATATTCCAATATCTGCCTGGTTTCTCAGGACTTGTGCCACTGCACAAAAATTTACACCTTGTTAAAATGGGAAAATAAGAATAATTAAAATAACAAAAGTGGCTTATATTTATTGAACACTTACTGGGTCTGACATCTGTGCTAAATCTCCTATGTACGTCGCCTCATTTAATCCTTGCAACAAGCCTGGTCTTCTCCATCTACTCCACCACCTTCTCCACCACCTTCTCCACCACCTTCTCCACCACCTTCTCCATTATCTTCTCCACCATCTTCTCCATCATCTTCTCCATTGCATGGACAAGGAAGCTGAGACTTGTCTCAGACAGCTAAGAATAGGGTAGAGTCCATTTGGAACTAAGGTTTGCTGACTCCACCATCATAACTCTTAACCCACAGACTACACTGCTGTACTTTTCTATAATTCCTCTTGCAAAATTCTCCTCATTCCTCACACACAGTTAACAAGTCAGATCCTTCCTGAAACCTCCCTGTCTCATCAGTTGCTCCAACGCATTCTCAAATTCCCTGTCATTCATTCCACTCTTACACATCTTTCATTTCTAGTAATTGTCTTTTCTGTCCACTTGGCTGTAACATCCCATTTCACTACTGCATTTCTCACAGCATCTAGCAACACGCCTAATAGGCAGTCAACATTTAGTATTAAGTTCTGACTTCTCCCTTTGCTATTCACTCATTCATTTATAATTCAGTAGATGTTCTCTATAAAAGGGCAGCTATACTATCTTTTCCCCAGCTCCCAGAGCAATGTTTCTTGGTTATGTCAAATAGAGCTGTCTTAATTATTTGACTCATCTTTTAACTGTTGGTTATTGAAAAACCTGTGGAGGGAAAGTCTCCACAGGATTTTTGACATATTTTGACAGAGGGAAGGACAGGGCCCAAGTCCATGCCAGGGCCCTAGAATAAGATGGCTGTAACCAACTTTATCCAAGTCCGTTTTCAATAGATCATGGAAGTGGTTGAGATTCTAGAAAACTGAATAATTTCCCAAATTTATCTGCCCAACATTTACCTGCATATCTTCGAGATACATTCCCAAGGCAGAATCTATAAGGAGAAAGAGGTGGTGGGCAGGAGAAATGCAGGATACCAGGATCACTGCTGGGCACCTTCCATCTACCAATCCCACTCTAGGTGCTCAGCTTATGTTATGAGCACAACTACACCTCACAAAAACCCTAAGAAATGCCTGTTACACTTTCCCCTCAGTCTTATGGTTTCATAGTCCATTTCTTCCCACTGGAACAATGATTTTCAGTATTTTAAAGGATATGGATACATTATTGGGGGGAACACATGACAATAAATGTATGAAGGGTCTGCATTTTCTTATTCAGTCTTTCAACATATTTTTGAGATCTTATTAGATACAGAACACTGTTTGAGGCAGAGGGGATAAAACAATGAACAGAAAAGACAAGATTCCTGCTATTATGAAGTTTATATAAGAGAGGGAAGACAAAATGCTTTGTTTGGTGATATAATAGGATTGGGGGATGGAGGCTGAAAATAGGCCAAGATTTTCAACATTCATCATGAGATTTTTTTCCATAAAATTAATACTTCCATATCAATTATAATATTCTAGAAAATATCCTCAATTTATAATATAGATTATTTAAACGTATTCTATACATTGTATGGTGACAGGTGGTAGCTACACTTATGGTGAGTAGAGCATAACATATAGAGAAGTTGAATCATTATGTTGTATACTTGAAATTAATGTAATATTATGTGTCAACTATACTCAAATAAAAAAGTTTTAATAAATATAGTCTATAATATAGTTCTTTCTAAGCATATATGCATATATACTATATATATATTTCCATATATTTCCATATATAATTCCATTTCATAACTCTTTGTCAATGTGATGTACTAAATTTTGTGTCTCCCCCCAACCATAATTCATTTATTGAAGCCCTAATTCCCAATGTGATGATACTTGGAGGTGGGGCCTTTGTGAGGTAATTAGGTTTAAATGAGGCCATTAGTATGAGGTCCCATAATGGGATTTGTGTCCTTATAAGAAGAAGCTCTCGCTCTTCCTCTCTCTCCACCATGTGAGGACATAGCAAGAAGGTGGCCACCTGCAAACCAGGAAGAAAGCCCTCACCAAGAACCAAATCTGCTGGCATCTTGATACTGAATTTTCTAGTCTCCGGAACCATGAAAAGTAAAGGTCTATTGTTTAAGCCAGCCAGGACTCTGGTATGTAGTTATAGCAGCTCAAACTGACTAAGACAGTCAGGGAAATGCAGAATTAAAAAGTCTCATGCTCTCTCTCTCTAGCTCATTCTTTCTCTCAAATAAATACATAAAATATTTTTAAAAATGTATACAGTAACATATTTTTATAATTTTTTGTTCTGAAATAATTTCAGATTTATGGAAAAGGCATAAATATAGTTAAAAAAAAAAAACTTTTGGGGCGCCTGGGTGGCTCAGTTGGTTAAGCGACTGCCTTCGGCTCAGGTCATGATCCTGGAGTCCCTGGATCGAGTCCCGCATCGGGCTCCCTGCTCAGCAGAGAGCCTGCTTCTCCCTCTGACCCTCCCCCCTCTCATGTGCTCTCTCTCTCATTCTCTCTCTCTCAAATAAATAAATAAAAAAAAAAAAAAAAAAAAAAAAAAACTTTTGTATACCTTTCATCAAGATTCCCCAGTGGTTAATATATAGTCCCAACTGGAATTGTGAAATTTTATATTATGTATATAAAAATTATATATACATACATATATATATATGTATATATAATGCAATGCAGTGTGTGTGTGTGTGTAATGCTTAATAGTCATAAGATGATCCTGGATTTTGTGACACCGTGTGTCTTGTGTGTGTGTGCACTATAAAGGACATTACTGAGACTACTGATGAAGTTTGAATAAGATTTGTAAATTAGTTAATACTATAAATTAGAAAATAGTATTGATGGGGCGCCTGGGTGGCTCAGTCGTTAAGTGTCTGCCTTCGGCTCAGGTCATGATCCCAGGGTCCTGGGATCGAGCCCCACGTCAGGCTCCCTGCTCTGCGGGAAGCCTGCTTCTCCATCTCCCACTCCCCCTGCTTGTGTTCCCTCTCTCCCTGTCTCTCTCTCTCTCTGTCAAATAAATGAATAAAATCTTTAAAAAAAAAAAATAGTACTGATCATTGTACTGTGGTAATATAAGGAATGTCCTTGTTCTTAGGAAATACATACAGACATACTTAAAGTAAAGGGATATCATGTCTGCAACTTATTTGCAAGGAATTCAGTAACATTTTCAACTGGTATCAATTTATATCTCCATCCCAGACCCCTTCCCTAATACGCAGACTCCTATTTTCAATTGCCCACCTGACACTCAGCTTGAACATCTCCCTGGAATCTCAAACGAAACATACTCAAAAGCAAGCTCCTCCTTTTACTGATCTTCATCTCTCCCCAAACATTCTCCCCCGTTCTTCCCCATCTCAGAAAACAGGATCTCCTTCCTCCCAGCTGTTCAGTGGCTGAAGTCAGTCTCGATCCTACTTCACACTCCCATTCCACACGTCTGCCTCCAAAACAGAAGCAGAAACTGACTCCTCCATCTGCTCCGTCTCCTACAGCTGCACCACCACAGCCTCCTTCCTCTCTGCGGTTTACTGGGGGGGCTGCCACATTGGTCGCCCTGCTTCCACATCCCACCCAGAGCCTTTTGTACCCAGAAGCCAGAGTGATGGTATCGGAACACAAGTCAGATCGTGTTACTCCTCCATTCAAAACCCTCCGATGTCTTCCCATCCCGCTCAGGGTAAACGTCAGACATTAAAGTGCCCTGCGAAGTCCTGCATGATCTGCACCAATGTACCTTCTTGATGTCATATGTGACTCTCCCCCGTTTCACTTCATTCCAGGCACGGTGATATCTTTATGCGGTCTTTCTTCTCCCTGTAACTCTCTTTCCCTAGTAGCCCCACAGCTGGCTCCGTCTCTTCCTGCAGGTCTCTCCTCAAAAACTACCCTCTCAAATGAGTGAGCCCTTCCTTGCACCTTTCAGCATAAAAGAGCCAACTTCACTGACCAACACTTCTATCCTCACCCCGTTTTTTTTTTCCCTATAGAATGTTTCACCATCTATATGTTACAGCTTTACTTGTTTAACCTCTTTTTGTCAGTGTCATTTCATCAGAATATAAATTCCAGGAGGGCATGGGCTTTGTCACTAAGTGCTCGGCTCTATCATGAAGAGGTGGCACCGTTCTTGGCTCATGTGAGTGCTCAGTAAGCTGCTTTATGGTTCAGTGAACGTTAAAATCACAGTAACATCTACATACACTTAGGGAAGAAGAAACAGATTTGTAGAATATTTATTCCGTCTGCAGACATTATTGGGTGCCATTATGAATCCCAAGACCTCTTTCATTAGCTCTAAGGCTAATAAAAAGAAAGCTGTTATCAGAGCAAGCTTTGCATTAAGACTGAAGAGATCCCTTGGGGCGCCTGGGTGGCTCAGTCGTTAAGCGTCTGCCTTCGGCTCAGGTCATGATCCCAGGGTCCTGGCCCGCATCAGGCTCCCTGCTCCGCGGGAAGCCTGCTTCTCCCTCTCCCACTCCCCCTGCTTGTGTTCCCTCTCTTTCTGTGTCTCTCTCTGTCAAATAAATAAACAAAATCTTAAAAAAAAAAAAAAAAAGACTGAAGAGATCCCGTTTCTGGTCTTGGCTCTGGACTTGAAGAACACACTTAACCTTGGTTTCACCATAAGGAAAATCAGAGAAGTGGGGCTCTCTGGGGTCCTTTCCGGCTCAGGTTACCCACTGCTTTTAGAATCCTGAAATAAGCACTTGTGGCTTGTTGTCATAAGAAAGGATTTGCAGATTTCAAAGCTTCATATATAAGCCTTCAAAACTCACTTTGGATAGTCAAAGGTAGTAGTTAAAAAAAACTGCTGCTTCCACTAATTATGGTTATTCAGATTTTTCATCATTATAATACAGAATAATAATTGTCATCACTTACTAAGTGCCCACGTTTTAAAAACTTAGTTAAGGGAAAAAGAACTCTAATTACAGGGTAAGGATATTTGCATAAATTGATGGATTTCAGGCATATATTAAGGTAGTAACACATTATAAAGCCAGGAAGGTTAAGTTACTCTTGATTTGTTCCTATTTTTTATTTACTTTTAATCTAGTTAATTTTTTAATGGGCTAATGAAGAAGCACTATCTTTTCTCTTTCACTCAGCCTCCTGGCTGCCGATCTCAGCTGCTGCAAGACTTTTATTTAGAGATAACATAACCTGAAATAATGGTGCAATTTTGGAGGATGTCTGACCTGTGTCTAAATTCTGGTTCTGTCATTCATTTACTTTGTGATCTAAAATAAGCTTTCCACTTTCTCTTAAGTTCAAGGGTGCTCTTTTTTTTAATGGAGATAATAAAAGCCAATCTGTAGGGGAAGTTTTATAAAACAATAAATTAAATTTGTACAGCACTTGGCATACACTTGTCACCGATAACAAATGTTAGCTTTCTTCTCCTTCTCTCTTTCCCATCTTCATGGTCTCAAAGAAATAGATCCTATGGCAAGAACATAGAAATGTTCCATGGGCAAAGTTGCCTACCCTTGCAAAGGAGAAATGACTTCAGAATCCCTTTTTCCTTCCTGCTTTGTCCCTCTAAAAACAAACAAACAAACAAAAACAATAAAACAAAACCCAAATGCCCCATTTTTCCACACTAATACTTCTCCATAAAAATTTGTTTAATTTTGTTTAATTATAAACCCAGGCGAAAAGAACATTTTTTTCTAGAACACAAACTTGCTGAAGTATGTGTATGTGCATGCTTGTGCATTTATCCATCCATTTCTATTCTCTTCAAAACAAAAGCAAAAATGGAGCATGGGGTGTTATATGCAAACAATGAATCATGGAACACTACATCAAAAACTAATGATGTAGGGAGGGATGGGGTGGCTGGGTGATAGACATTGCGGAGGGTATGTGCTATGGTGAGCACTGTGAATTGTGTATCAAAACCACATGTATATATATATGATATAACATGTATATCAAAACCACAATGAAATATCATTGCTAAAAAAAAAAAAGGAAAGAAAGAAAAGAAAAAAACAAGTGTTGGCAAGGATGTAAACTGGAATCCTCATGCAGGACTGGTAAGAATGTAAAATGGTGCAGTCACCTTGGAAAACAACATGGCTGTCCTCAAAAAATTAAAATTAGAATTACCATTTGATTCAACAATTCCACTTCTGGGTATATACCCAAAAGAACTGAAAGCAGAGTCTCAAAGAGTTAGGGGTATATCCACAGTCATAGCAGCATTATTCATAATAGTTAAAAGGTAGACGCAAGCCAAGTGTCCATTGACAGATGAACGGATAAACAAAATGTGCTATATACATACAGCGGAACATGAGTTAGCCTTAAAAGAAAGGAAACCTTGACACGGACTGCAACACAGATGAACCGTGAGAACATTACACTGATTGAAATAAGCAGGACCCAGAAAGACAAATACTGTATGATTCCACCTACATCAAGTACCAAGAGCAGTCAAATTCATAGAGACAGAAAGTGAAAGAGTGATGGCCAGGGGACTTGGGGGAGGGAGGGATGGGAGCTATTTAATGGGTAGACAGTTTCAGTTTTGCAAGATGAAAAGAGCTGTAGAGATTAGTTGCACAATTATAAGAATGTACTTGACCTACTAAACTGTACATTTAAAAATGGTTAAGATGGTAAATTTTATGTATATGTATTTTACCAAAATTTTTCTTTAATTTTTTTAATTTAAAAAAAAAAATCTGCCAAGAATTAGTCCTCACGGGCATTCCCGGCATGGTTCAGCAGTCACCCCTGGTCTCCCGTGCCCAGCCTGCGTCACTCACTCTCCATCTGCCTGTGCTGTTAGCATTTACGTGGCACACACGCATCGAAGCAAGACCCTGGCATTTACCGTGTGGCCTGACAGTTTTGTCTGTCTAGAGCCTCTGCTGTAATTCTCTTCCCTAGATAACAAGAGCTGTGCCTGTACATTTGTCCCATCTTGGCTCAAATGTCACCACCTTAGGAGGCCATCCTTGCCCACCCTATTTAAAATTGCAAACTCCCGGGGCGCCTGGGTGGCTCAGATGGTTAGGCATCTGCCTTCGGCTCAGGTCATGATCCCTGGGTCCTGGGATCGAGCCCCGCATCGGGCTCCTGGCTCAGCAGGGAGCCTGCTTCTCCCTCTCTCTCTGCCTCTCTCCCTGCTCATGCTCTCTCTCTCTGTATCTCTGTGTCTCAAATGAATAAATAAAATCTTTTAAAAAAATAAAATAAAATAAAATAAAATAAAATTGCAAACTCCCACTCCGGCTCTCCACTACTCCTTTTCCTGATCATCCTCCTTCATTTCCCTTCATAGTAGGATATCAAACTTTGACCTATTACCACCATAGTTAATTTAATGTTTCCTTTTCTTTCTCCTCCCACCACAAACCCATTATAACTAATATCCACCAGGGAAGATATTTATGTCTATTTTGTTTACTGCTCCATTCCCAGCACCATATATGAGGCATGGGATGTGGTCAATAAATTTTTATTGAACAAATGAATGCACCAATCAATCAACAGGTGACAGACATGGCATTCTATATGGCATGTGTATACATATGCATATGTGTGTGCATGCTGGAATCACAGTGCATACACAGTGCATATTTCTGTCATAATTTGTAGGAAATACTCTTTATCCACATCTCTAGAGTACCTCATATTCGTGCATAGACTCTTCACTACTCCCTTCCGACACTTTTTGCCGTGGCCTCCAGAAAACGCCGGGCCCCGTACTTCCAGGCCAGGTCTGTGTTCAGGCTAGGCACACCCCTACTGCCCTGGAGAAGGCTCTGGGTCCAGCTGCTAAGACACAAAGTGCAGGACAGCCCAGCACCCAGCACAGCTGCGGCTGAAATCCGAAGTGGGCCGGGGGCTGAGGCTCAGCAGTAGCATCATCTGGTTACTACTTACCGCCCCACAGCAATAAGCAAATGCCTTCTACGGGGTCCATTCCCAGTGTCATTCAAATCAGACTTCCTCAACTAAAAAAAAAGGTTAGAAGTAAGAGAGCTTCAGAGATAATGTCATCTGCCCCCGTCCTTGGGAGATTAGGAAACAGAAGGTGAGGAGGTATGATGACTGACCCAAGACACATCCAAACCAGAGACAGCAATAGCTCTCTGTCCTATTAAAAAAACCGCTCCTGGGTACTCTTCCTGGATTCTCAATTCGGAGAGAGGTCTTCCTTCTATACCTAAATGACCATTGACCTAACTGGACTCTGACAGGCATTTTTTTAAAGATTTTATTTATTTATTTGAGAGAGAGAGAGTGCACGTGCATGTGAGTGCACAGGTGCAGGGAAGAGGCAGAGGGAGAGGGAGAGAGAGTACCAGATGGACTCCGTGCTGAGTGTGGACCCAATGCTGGGCTCAATCCAAGGACCCAGAGATTAAGACCTGAGCCAAAAACAGAGTCAGACCCTTAACCGACCGAGCCACCCAGGCACCCCTGGCAGGCATTTTTAAAGAAACTCTGCTCAAATAGTTTCAAATAATTCTCTGAAATTATAGGTCATTATTACTCATTACAGATTTTTAAAGCAGTTCATCAATCCCTGGAAGAACCAGCAGACAATTTAGCTTGGGCAAATCATTGGACTTGTCTATGCAAAAATGAGTGTTAGGGAGGCAGCCCAGCATAATCACAGATGAAAGATGTTGAGCAGTAGTTGTCATGTTCTTTGATGTTTGCAAAAACTTCTGGAGAACTGCATGTATTATGTCCTTTGTGTATGCTTTGTATACATCTCCAAAATAAACATTCTCTTTCATAAGAGGAGCATCTAATCTCCAAAGTAATTTATGTGCATAAACTATGTTTTAAGGCAACAAAAATGAATATGAAATGTCCCTTTTTTTAATTCAACTTTGTAATAAAGAATTACTTAGAGGGTAGGGGTGCCTGGGTGGCTCAGTCAGTTAAGTGTCTGCCTTCGGCTCAGGTCATGATCTCAGGGTCCTGGGATCGAGCCCCACATCGGGCTCCCTGCTCAGCAGGGAGTGTGCTTCTCCCTCACCCTCTGCCCTTCTGCCATGCTCTTTCTCTCTCTCTCTCTCTCTCGCTCGCTCTATCTCAAATAAATAAATAAAATCTTTTAAAAAATTATTTAGTGGGTAGAAAATTGGGGAAGCCTTTTTCCTTTGGCACTAACAACACAGCAGGAATATATAAGTAAGTAATGCGTATCTGAATCCCCCACATGCAAAAAAGTCACCAGGGAAACCATCCACACTTACCAAGGCCCTCTGCCTGATTTTCCTGGGCTTTGCTCCCTTATTAGAATGTCACCATGCTAATCTATCCTCACTAGAGAGACCACCTCTTTTATCCTTCTGTCCAGCTCAGGAATTCTATCATAGCTAGTATCAAATCATCACACTGTACACATTAAATATATACAATTTTTAGTTGTCAATTCTACCTCAATAAAACTGGGGGAAGCTAATAATCCAAAGTATCGCTCAGTAAAACTAGTCCATAGTTTATATGTATATACATACATATATATATATAAAGCTTTCCGGGCACCTGGGTGGCTCAGTCGGATAAGCGGCTGCCTTCGGCTCAGGTCATGATCCCAGGGTCCTGGAATCGAGTCCTGCATCAGGCTCCTTGCTCAGTGGAGAGCCTGCTTCTCCCTCTGCCTCCCGCTCCCCCTGCTTGTGCTCTCTCTGACAAATAAATAAATAAATCTTTTGTAAAAATTTAAAAAATAAAGAACAAAAAACAAAAAATAAGATATATATCACACCATATATATATATATATATATATATATATATATATATATGTATGTATGTATATAATCAATTCCTCCTATTTCCTAACTGCAAATTATGTGACTTGTGTGTATATGTTTGTAGATTTTAACCTGCACATTTTGCGAGGGCACGGTCGTGCCTACCTGGCGGGCAATGCCTGACACAAAGCCAGGGTTCAGTTTTAATGATGCTGCTGAATGTCACAGTACAGTAGCTCAGTCTCCTGCCAAACACCATGTGGGTGATGTCAATAGGTTAGGGACTGGTTTCCTCAGAGCCCCGAGGTTCAGTCAGAGGTAGAAATGGAAATATCAGAATTGCTAAGGAGGAGTCCGTGTGGGTGGGTTCCATCCCCACTCCTACCCCTGCTTCAGTCAGATCATCTCTCCTTTAATCTGGGCTTCTACATAAGATTTGTCAGAATCAAGAACACCAGACTCAAACAAACAAACAAAAAGTTTAAGAAGCCCTAGGACACGTCAGACTTCATAGCCATATTTTGGTAAAGTTAAATGCAGTATTTCCTAATATTTTTCTTTTCCCTGGGATTGACCAATAACTTAAGAACTGAAAAGTGTAACTACACTTTTTTATTTAAAAATGTTAATTATATGATTATAAGCAGACCAGTGATACTCAGAATTAATAAAAATAATTGCTTTTCTGGAATATTCTTTCTAATTAGTCTTCACAGGATTTTCTACAAATAAAAATCAAAGTGTAACTACTTTGTATTCAGTTCCTTCAAGAAGTCAAGAAGTATGTCCCCGTGTTCTTTTCTTTTTTTAAGATTTATTTATTTGTGAGAGAGAGAGCACAAGCAGGGGGGTGCAGCAGGCAGAGGGAGAATCAGGCTCCCAGATGAGCAGAGAGCCCAATGCGGGGCTCAATCCCAGACCCTGAGATCATGACCTGAGCTGAAGGCAGACACTTAACCGACTGAGCCACCCAGGCATCCCCCCGCCATGTTCTTTAAAAGGAGATAATATTTGCTGATGGACAAAAAGTTTCAAATAAACATTATGTTTTTTTAAAAGAATGCATTTTATATTATATCCTTAAAATACATTGAGATGTAACTCCACTTTTCCTGTGTCCATCTGAATGGAATCAGCATGCTTTAGGAGTATGTTTACAGTGTATGAATAACATATGTAACAAAGACTGGTAGAAGAATCAGAAACTTCTAATAGAAGCAACAGAGTTATCATTTGGAACTTGAGCATGCCAAAATGTATGTAATAGAAGAACAGTACCACTTTTGTAATTCTGTAAGATCTATTTTATAACCAACCAATTTTTCAGCAATAGAAAATGTTAATTATATGATTATAAGCAGATCAGTGATACTCAGAATTAATAAAAATAATTACTTTTCTGGAATATTCTTTCTAATTAGTCTTCACAGGATTTTCTACAAATAACTCTCTTTTTCCTAAAAAAGTAGTAGTGGCGGTGATGTTGGCTGTGGAAGCGGTGGGAGCTGTAGAGAAAGTGGTGGCAGTCGTGGTAGCTATGGGTGGTAGTGATGATGGAGGTGGTAGTTACGGATAGTGGTGATGGACGCGGAGGTGGGAGTTATGGGTGGCTGGTGGGGGAGATCATGGTAATGTTTGTGGTGGCAGTCACTGTGGGTAGTGGTGGTGAGGTGGTGGCTGGGGGAATTACTTGTGGGTATGGCAGTGATGGTGGTAGTGATAGTTATGAGCAGTTCGGGAAGACAACTGTGATAGTTGTAAGTGGTACTAGCTTTGGGTAGTAATGGTGGTAGTGTTATTTGGGGGACGTAGTTGAAGTGGAGGTGGAGGTGATGGTGGTGATGATGATAGTTGTGGGAGATGGTGGTGGTAGTTGTGGGTGGTGGTAATCCTAGGGAGGCGGCCATTGTATATATTTGGCTGGACTGATGGAGAAATATGAGCACAGGAAATTATTCTTTGCAAAAAATTTTAGGGATCATATTGTGTGACTGAATATGTTGCTTAGAGGTGCCTGGGTGGCTCAGGTCTGGACTTTTCATTTCGGCTCAGGTCATGATCTCTGGGTTGCGAGATAGAGCCCCATGTTGGGCTCCGCAATGAGCATGGAGTCTGCTTAAGATTCTCTCTGTCCCTCTTCCTGTCCCCCTGGCTCACTCACTCTCTCTCTCTCAAAAAAAAAATATATATATATGTTGCTTAAACATGGTAAGAGGTAGTTTGAAAATAGCTCATCATAAAACATCCACTATAGCCAAATTACCAGGGTTTTCTTTTCTGTGGATCTGTTGCTGCCTGTCACTGAGGGAAACCAACCAATGTGACATAAAAAATTATAATACCACTCTGATATGTCCAGGGTAATTTTAACTGATGTCCAGACTTTGGCTTTCACTCTCAGATGGGAGACTTTAGTGACTTGGATGAAAGAGTGATATGACTTGACTTGACTTATGTCTAAAGCAGAGCATTAAGAGCAGTCAGTAGGCAAGCAAGTGCGTGAGAAGATGATGACCAGGACGGGGTGGCGGAGGCAGAGGTGACAAGTTGTGGCCATGTTATGAATACATCTTAAAGGTACAGCCCACAGTATTCTTTGGGATTTGTGAGATGTGGGAGCAGGAAGTCTAGAATTTGGACCTGATCCCCCAGTGATTCTGAAAGAAGACCATGCTTTGCAGAACCATGATGCCACAAGATCTGTTTTTTGTCTTTTTCAATCCGGGAGACCAGCGAACTGCGGTGGCTCAGTCGGTTAAGCATCTGCCTTCAGCTCGGGTCATGATCCCGGGGTCCTGGGACTGAGCCCCATGTCAGGCTCCCTCCTCAGCGTGGAGTCTGCTTCTGCTTTTCCCTCTCCCTCTGCCCCTCCACCCCCCGCACTCTCTCACTATTTCTCTCCCTCTCTCAAATAAATAGAGAAAATCTTTAAAAAAAAAAAAAAAAAAGACTGACAAACTGCTTTGGCATGTTGATGATCTCAATAAATTTTTTTAATGAAAACACATAAAATGAGGACATTTTCAGAAAAAACTTCTATATAAGCAAAATCATGCCAGGTCTTAACACTAAGCCACATGTTTCAGTCTTTGTTAATGGCAAGTTAGGTGTTTTTTAAATATTTGTTAAATAAGCGATTCCTTGTATTCTATCTTTGAAATCTGTGTGACAGTGCTCTCTACCATAAGTAAATACAGAACCATATAGCGGAGAATATTTTTGGAAAGAGCCTGATGATGTCTTCAGACTGAATGAGACTCAGAAAATCGAAAAGCTTGGTTTTCATTAGCATCAAACTTCCCATTATAAAGAGGTTCATAGAATATTAAAGGCAAATGTGCCCATCCTTCATGAGGAATTATCAGAAGGTATTATATACCTAAATTAATCATCTCTCTACTATTCTTTTTTTTTTCTTTTTAGCCTGTGCCCATGGTATGTATGATGTGAGCAGCCACAAGCTATTCTAAATGATGAGAACTGGTTTTAATTAACCTACCATCAATTGTTTGTCTTTTTTCCTACAGAGATCTAGAGACATTTATTTAAAAGTTTTTAAAAGGCAGACAGCACTGTAATACTGACTTAGTTTACTAAAAATAATAAAGTATTTTACAAGCTTAGTTTCAACTTATAATAAGTTAAAGCAATTAGAAAAAATGATAGTATCTCCCATACTCTGTAATATTCAATTCCCAAGAACTCCTTAGCCCATTCCACCCTTACCAGCACCTGTTGTAAATACCAGATGTCACTGAATTTGGATCTCTTATGTGGAAAACTAATAAATAGTGATGAAAGTTTTAGTTCTAAAGAAGTAAGAGAGAATAGGAATAAACACTCAGCTCCAAATCATTCATCTTGTGACTTTAGAAAATCTCATGCCCTTTTTTAAAAGCATCAAAGTCAGAATCACTTCCATTCACCACTCTTAAAGAGATGGGTCTCAGGAAGAGAGAAACTGAGAGTTATTTGATTGTTGAATTTGCTCATTTACTCATAAATAGATACAAAACATCTATTTTGATTCAGGCACTGTTCTATATACTGCAGCAGTGAGAGAGGAAAGAGAAAAAAGAATCAAGTCCCTGTCCTTACAAAGTTTACATTACATATTGATGCAAATATTGAAGTAACTTCAGTCAAATAGTAAGACTCAATGCTAAATTTTTCAAGAGTTTCCTTTTGGTTTTCTATGGTATCTCCCAACTTAACTGAGAATATCCACTTTTCTTTAAAAAAAGCCATGTTTTCCAAGGGTGCCTGGGTGGCCCAGTCAGTTAAGCGTCTGCCTTTGGCTCAGGTCATGATCCTAGGGTCCTGGGATCGAGTCCCGCATCAGGTTCTCTGCCTAGCGGGGAGTCTCCTTGTCCCTCTCACTCTCTCTCTGTGTTCTCTTTCTCTCTCTCTCAAATAAATAAATAAATAAATAAAATCTTTTTTAAAAAGCTATGCTTTCTGCCACTTGGCTAGCACAGAAAATTCAAGACGATAGAAAGAGACATAATGCTTATTTATAACTATAAATGCAAACACATATATATATGAAAATAAACATAAATGTTGATAAAAAATACACACACATAGTAAGAGTCTCATGGAGAATTAATAGTTAGGATTTAGGGGCACACGGCTAGCTCCCTTGGTAGAGCATGTGATTCTTAATCTCAGGGTCATGAGTTCAAGCCCCATGCTGGGCAAAAAACTTACATTAAAAAATAAAATAAAAATTAGGATTTGAAGTTCAAAAACACATGTTGTATCCTTCATGCTATCACTCAACTATCCATGTTATCCTAGGTAAGTTTATTGATCTCTTTAAATCCCAGGTCCTCACCTATAAAGTTGGAATAATAATGATACTTACATAATAGGATGAATACAGTGATTAAACATGAGAATATTTAATATTATAAGCACTTATTCCAGTGGTCAGCACCAAGTTCATTTCCAATACTTATTATCATGATGATATCTCTGTAAATTCTGTGTATCATACATGGAGAATCCTGTCAGCAAAATTTCAATCATGTTTTTTAATTACCCAAAAGTATCATTCACAGTCACTGAGGCATTTCTTCCTTTAGTTACTGCAGAAACTCTGTTTCTAAAATTTGATATCAAAAACTGGCAAAATTCAGCTGAGTGTCCCACCACAGGCCTCCAAAACACATCTACATCTGAATCTGTTTCACTTGATTTCCCCAAGTAGGTCACTGGCTTATGACACTCTTTACTCTTATGTAAAGAAAAGCAGCAAAACTCCCATCACTTTTGCATAAATATGTTTTTTCCTCTTCTATTTAGCTTTTTTTTTCTTCCCTTTGTTTAGATCTAGGCCTTAAAGGAAGCTATATTACAGGAAGGATTTTTTTTCCTCCAGAAATGTAATAAGGCAAGTGAAAACCTCCTTACCTAAATATCATTTGAACTTTTTTTTATTATTCTAGACCATCCTTTGCAAACCAATGTTTGCTTTGATATTATGGAGCTATTTTTTCAGGAACTTAGTGCTGTTTGCCCTAAACAATGTAGCTCCAAATGTCTTAAATGTAGTATTTCCATTGTTGATGATTCTTCAAAGTGGATCACTTCTCAGTTCTCTACTTAGTGGATCTAGTTTCACTCCCTCCCTTACCTTTCACTAGCACACATTGTTTCACACGACATTCCACTTTCAGCTATAAAAAAATTCTAAGGGGGCACCTGCCTTCGGCTCAGGTCATGATCTCAGATTCCTGGGATCGAGTCCCATGTCGGGCTCCCTGCTCAGTGGAGCATCTTCTTCTCCCTCTGCCTCTGCTCCCTGCTCATACTTGCGCTCTCTGCCTCTCTCTGCCTCTCTCTCTCTCTCTCTTAAATAAATAAGTAAAATCTTTAAAAAAAATTCTAAGAGAAAACAGATAAATCTGCTAAACATGAAAGTTTAATTCAGTAAAAACAAAAATGCTAGCAGCTGCATTTCTCTCCTAGTTTAAAATGCATGGACTTTGTGACGGATATTTCCCCTAATGGAATAGAGTCCTCTCTTACTATTCCTAGTCTTGGAACTCTGCAGTTAGTCTGCTTACTGGGAAAATATATTTTTATTTTATTACATAATAAAAACGTAGAGTTTGGGCAATGTTCACTGGATCAAGGATAAGATACTCCATTTCCATTTTGCACATGACACGACTCACTCCAATTGGATCTTTTAACAATGGGATAAAGTTCAAGTTGTGGACTTGGATGCTGCGCATCAGAAACTCATAAGCTGAGTCTTTCATTAACAATTCAGATTCCCAGTTCCCACCCATAGATATTCTAATCTTGTAGGTCCGGGGTCAAACCTGAAATCTTGACATTCAAGAACATTTTTCTAGGGGTTAAAGGATTTGGTGAAAAGCTCACTTTTAATAAGCTGCATGCCATATGTTCAAACGTGACCTTACCATCTTTCTACATTTCACCTGTAAATACATTTTCTAAATACACTTTCCTTTTATCTAAAATAAGTTGGAAAGAATTGGGTTAGATTTTTGAAAGAAAGCCAATTATTGCTTTGCTAAGTGAAGGTAATATCAGTTTCATTGTAGCAGAGTTTTATAAGCGGATAAAGTCTAAAAAAATATGCATATGATCAATCCTTTGAAGGTGGTTTCATGAGAAATAGGGACTTACAAGATTCTGATTTTTCACTTTCAAGATAGAATATAGATGAAATCCCCTAGGACACCATCCTATTAATGTAATTACATAGATACAGGCATGGAAGGAAGGGCCGAGTTGATTAGAAATGACAGAGAGAGAGCTGACAAGCTCAAGTAGAGATTTCCAAAATGACAAAATCAGAACTAAACAGCATACATTTAGGTTAGAATAAATCTTGCTGAAGAATGCAACCCTTTTTAAAAGAGTATCCTATAAAGTAAATGGAAGTGGATTTGCCAATGTAAAATGGCATCTGGCTAGAAGTCCACATATCAAAATCTCAAAACACGCCATCTCAATGCCTACAAATATTTAAAAAAACATAAGAACTCATCAGAAGCCTGGAAAGAGAGACAGACAGACAGCCAAGCCATTACCAGAATATGTAGGAAATCCCAACAATGACAAGCCAAGGGAGCTGAAATGAAACACTTTATAAATGGTGTCACAGTAAGCACACCAACCAGAAGATCATTGGGAGGGGCTTTGAATCTCCATTTATTATTTATCTCTGATTCAGTGACTCAGGAACCATGCTCAGGTATAAAATGAGGCAGTTGCCCCTACCCTGAGAGACTCACTTTCTTCTGTTTATGTCTTAGTCCCTTCCAAGTGTCTCCTGTTCAAAATATATTGGAGGATTTTAAAGCTAAGAAAAGCAACAGGGCTAAAAAGAGGGAGCACTGGTGGTGATACAACACATTTCAGAAAGCGTAAAAGACATAAATAGAAATGTTAATAAGTAAGGGCTAAATCAGAAGGAGTCCTAGAAGTAAGGTGGACAGGAGACTGTAGTATTTTGGAATTTTTCATGAGTCCAAACGTTCATGGGGCAATGTTAGTAGAAATGTGTCTGAATTCAACAAAGTCGTGGGAGATAAGTGGCTATGGGGCAATGGAAGAGAGCCAAGAGCTGGGCACATTAGCCTTCCCTCCTCCCCTCAGTCTGTGCTGAAGACAAATGGGAAAACCAAGCAGACAGACCTTTGCGGTTAGTGGCTAGTGTGCTAAGTAGATTGTCCTATGATGTAGAGTGGCCTGACTCATGTCTAAGAGCAGTATTTTTAAATCATCTTTATTGAGCTATAATTTGCATTAGATAAAATGTACCCACACTTATTTGTTTTTGATAAATGTACACTCCCATGTATCTACCACTCCAATCAAGTTATAAAGTACTTCCATCAACTCCAGGAAGTTCCCACATGCCAAGTACAATCAATTCTCTCCTCCATCCCAGAGAATCGCTGATTCTGACTTCCGTTACTACAGATTAGTTTTGCCTATTCTGAATCTTAAAATATGTACTCTTATATCTCTAACTTCTTTCACTTACTATAATTACTTTAAGATTCATCCATGTTGTTAACCGTATCAGTGGTTCATTCTTCTTTATCGCTGAGTAATATTTCATTGTATACCTTTATTTTTTATCTATTCACCTGGTGATGGATATTTGAGTTGTTGCTAGATTTTGGTTATTATGAATAAAATCTGTGATCATTTATATACAAGTTACTTGTAGGTATACGTTTTCACTTTTCTTGGGTAAATACCTAGGAACAGAATTGCTGGGTCATATGGTATGTGTGTATTTAACTGGATAAGAAACTGCCAAACTCTTTTTCTAAGTGATTGTACAATTTTGCCAAACTTTTTTTTTTTCTAAGTGATTGTACTACTTTACCTTCACATTAACAATATGTGAGAGTTCCAGGCGCTCCAAATCCTTACCGTCACTCAGTCTTGTCAGTCTTTTTCATGTTAGCCATTAACTGCAGTATTTTGATGAGCGAAAAACACCAAGAATATATTTGCTTGTTTGTTTCTCTGTGTGTTTAGCTTGGTTTGATTTGTATCTGCCCTGCAACCCTTCCTTTGAAGAACTGCTGCCTCTCAGATTCATGTGGTGGGGACATATCACATGTATCTCATTAGATTATTCCCACCTCTTCTGTCTTCTAGGCCCTTGGCTACTTTGTTCCACCTCAGTTGCTAGGAGAGCCTTAACTCCTTGTACAGCCACATGGTCCCTCTGCCTCAGGCTCTGGCTCCTCCTGACCTTTCTGAGCTCAGAGGAACCATATTTCCCAGGGCACCTTTCTGAGCTCAGAGGAAGCAAAAGTCCCAGGGCACAATGCTCAGAGGAAGCATAAACCCAGTCTCAGCACTGCTGAAGGGACTGGGGGATCCAATCTAGAAGAGGGGAGGAGTTACCTCCTTCTGGGATAAACTTTAATCAAGGAGAGTTCAGAGATGGGATGGAGATGCCAGGTAAATCTCCTGTTTCTTTGCTGCATTAGACCAAAGCCCAGTTGCTTTGTGCAGTGTGTCCAGCCATCCATTCCACGTAGCTTAGTGGATACACCTACTGAGCCACTGTGACTCATGATGACTCATCATGAAACAGCCGCCGCTCAGCAATGCATCACCTTACATTTGTTGACCATCCTTTCCTGTCTCACTTCCTGTCTCTCTCACTCTCTGCCCTGAACTTCCAATAAATCAATGTCACTTAAATCTTGCCTCAGGTTTTTTAGGGAACTTAGGTTCTCCATGAGTTCCTTCTCTAGAGCTACCGCAGTCCTCGTCCTCTCAATGTCCTTTTGTTCAAACTTTCATTGACTTTATGAGTCATCCAGTGTCTCTCTAATAAATTTCACTTTGGTCAGAGTCAGTTTCTGTTGCTTAAAGCCAAGGAATCTTAATCAGTTTATGAGACAAGGTCACAATCTGGTGGGATATTAAGATATATTTCTATAATAACTTATCCTACAAAAGAGGAAAATGAGGATCACAGAAGTTAATGATGTTAATCATCTACTACAGGATAAATGCAAGAATAACATCTGGCATATAGCAGGTGCTAAATAAATATGTGCTGTGTCTGAATCAGGAGAACCTGGTTAGTACTGCATTTTCCATCTGATTTGAATTCAAAGCCTATGAGCTTCCCGCTACACCACACTTTCTCTCAATTCAAGTTAAAGATTTCAACAAGAATCATTCTCTCTTAGACAGTGTGTAAAGGATCCTCCAAGATTATCTGTCTGCTGATGCAATTCTTCATCCATAGTTACGACTAGTCTAGAATGCTCCATTCTCTGAAATAGAATTTTTAATTTTGTCTGATTTAAAGAGCAGTACATCTGAGAAATCGTGAAAAAAAAGAACAAAACTGAAGGATTAATACAATTATGTATGAAAGCCTAGTGTAAAGCGATGGCGATGAAGACAGGGTAGACAAAATAACCAATGGGACAGAATACAACCCTAAAACAGACTTTTATGATTCTGTGAGATACATTGGGGAATTTTTCTTTTGGTTCTAGGTCAATTAGATATCCATACGGAAAAATAACAAATGAAAATAAGCAAACATAACATGAATAAATATGAAAATAAGGTCTAGATGAACTGCATACCTAAATATAAAAGAGTATAAAATAATAAAGATCTTAGAGGAAAATATAGAACATCTTCATGTAGACAAAGGTTTTTTTAACAAGACACAAAAAGTACTAACCATAAAATTTTTAAATAATAAAACGGACTCTAATCAAATTAAGAATATCTGTCCACCAACAGAATGGGAGGTAACCCAGAAAATTAGAGACGATATCTGCACTATATATATATCCAACAAACAACTATAGAAATAAAAACAATAGAAAAACAGATGAATTCCTGAAGAGATCCTTTAAAAAGGAAGATATCCAAATGTGTAATAAATATATGAAAAGATCATAAACTTTAATGACCATAATAGTAAATCAAATTAAAACCACAAAACAACATATACATATATACACTACAATGACTAAAATAAAAATGATAGAAAATACCTAGTATTAATTAGAATTTGGAGCAATGACCACCATCACTTTGGAAAAACATGTGGACGTGTCTTTTAAACATATCCACTTTATATAACTCAGTAATTCCACTCCAGGGTATATACCCAATAGAAGTGTTCACATATATTCACCAAAATGTATGCATTAGATTGTTCACTGCAATTGATATTATCCAAATGCGTATCAGTGGTAGGATGAACAAATAAATCATGCTATAGTCATTCAATGAAATCTCAGCAGCTTTATGTATAAATAATGCATAACTATACATAGCAATCTGAATTGATCACACAAGCATAGTGTTGAGTGAAAGAAACCAGGTACAAAAGAATCCACATCATGTGATTCAACTGACATAAAATGCAAAACCAAGTAGAATGTATGCTACTAGGCTTCAAAGACACTGGGGAGGGCATACTACCTAGGAGGGAGTAATGGGGTGGGGGGCTTGTGGGGTACTTTCATACTCTGTTTCATAATCAGGGTGCTGGTTACGTGGGTATATTCAGTTTGTGAAAATTCTTTGAGTTGGACATTTATGTTATGTGCACTTGTCTTTATTCACGTTACTTCAAGAAAATGTTTTTTAAAGTAATACACCTGGGGGGCACCTGAGTGGATCAGTCATTAAGCATCTGCCTTTGGCTCAGGTCATGATCCCAGAGTCCTGGGATCGAGCCCCGCATCGGGCTCCCTGCTCAGCGGGAAGCCTGCTTCTCCCTCTCCCACTCCCCCTGCTTGTGTTCCCTCTCTCATTGTCTCTCTCTCTCTGTCAAATAAATAAATAAAATCTTTTAAAAATAAAATAAAGTAATACATCTGTAACAACATTTAGTGGAAGATAATATGTTTGCAGCCTATCCCTGAAACAAGGCATACCTTGCATCCAATTCTAAGAATTAACAATAACTATAACTGCTAAAGCTCTGTCATAAAAAGGTTACATTTTTTCATTATAGCAATTTAACAGTAGTGGATTTTTTTTATTGCATTAAACTCAGTATACTATTCCATGAGTAACACTGTGTGTTATGAATTATCTCCCTGAAGTAGATGAAATCTTTAATTATTGCATTCTAATATTTTGTGACTACTCATTTGGGGATAATTACATTTTTCTACAGACTTTTTAAGTGTTAAAAAAAAATTTTGCCCTTACTATGTATGTATCTCCTTAGCATATTGTCTCACATAAGATATGCATTCATCTCATGTTTGGTGAATTTAATGATTGTAAAATTCACTTGATTTGTTCAAAGATATTGTAAATGAGCTTTAAAAGAGGGCTTTTTTTTAAGATTTTATTTATTTAGGGGCGCCAGGGTGGCTCAGATGGTTGGGCATCTGCCTTCGGCTCAGGTCATGATTCCAGGGGTCCTGGGATCGAGCCCCACATCGGGCTCACTGCTCAGCGAGGAGCCTGCTTCTCCTTCTCCCTCTGCCTCTCTCCCTGCTCATGCTCTCTCTCTCTCTCTGTATCTCTGTGTCTCAAATGAATAAATAAAATCTCTTAAAAAAAAGATTTTATTTATTTATTTGAGAGAGAGAGAGAGAGCACAGCAGGTAGGAGAGGGAGAAGCAGGCTCCCCGCTGAGCAGTGAGCCCGATGTGGGGCTTGATCCCAGGAACCTGGGATCATGACCTGAGCTGAAGGCAGCCACTTAACCGACTGAGCCACGCAGGCACCCCCAAAAGAGGGGTTTTTAATATGAGGTCCACAGACCTCAAGTAGTGCCAGATGAGAAGAACGACATCTCAATTTGCATTAACATCTAAGTGAATTTTAACATTTCCTTCAATTGTCACTTTGTCACTAGTAGATGTCACAGATATTGTCATTTAACATTACAATTGTTATCTTGACATATTTTCTATGCTTATCATTTCATTGAAATTATAATAGTTAATAGACCCACTACAAAAACATACCATATAGGGGCGCCTGGGTGGCTCAGTGGTTAAGCGTCTGCCTTCGGCTCAGGTCATGATCCCAGGGTGCTGGGATCGAGCCCCGCATCGGCCTCCCTGCTCAGCGGGAAGCCTGCTTCTCCCTCTCCCACTCCCCCTGCTTGTGTTCCCTCTCTCCCTGTGTCTCTGTCAAATAAATAAAATCTTTAAAAAAAAGAAAAATACCATATAATGCACTAATAAAGAAGCTCGTGTTTTACTACATCACACTTTTTTAGATATTATCCTAATAGTATTTCAATATAATTGTTTCTTTTTTTTAAGGTTTTATTTATTTTAGAGAGAGTGCGAGCAGGAGGAGGACAGAGGGAGAGGGAGAGAGGGAATTCCAAGCGGACTCCCACTGATCCCCAGAGCCCCACGTGTGGGGCTTGATCTCAAGAGTTGGAAGCTTAACCCACTGAGCCTCCCAGGTGCCCCAATATAACTATTTCTCTTGTAATCCCTATGTATTGTGTTTTAGATTTTTGAAAAGATTATTTTGAGAGTTTATACTCTTCCTCAGGCTTCAAAAGAAGACCATGGCATGCGCACAGCTGCGCACACACGCAATGCTAAATGCCATGCAGGGGGTTCAGCTCAAGGCACACAGTCCCCCAACAAGAGAAAAACAGACATTCAGAGACGGAAAGAGAGACAGAGACGAAGAGTGCGCATACGAGAGCAAGAGGAAGCCGCAATACATGAGGCAATATTCCACAGTGCCATGGCATAAAGTGAAAGTAAATGTTATGATTACTCAGAGAATCTAACCATCTCATTGCGACATCTCAGGGTTTCACCCAAAACAGAAAAGAGGGATTATCTTCCCTCATGCCACTAACAGACTCCAATACCCTAATACACTCCCTAAACTCCAGCCATATTAAACCTAGAAACAAAAGTTCCTCTTCCATTCTTATGTAACTCGGGGCTGTGTCCTGATCCAGAACGCGCCACCCCTACCCTCCCTCCCCCACTGCAAAGTTTCCTCAGGGAGCTGCCTCTTATTCATCTAAGTCCAACTAAACCATACTGACAGGAGTTGTGTTTGCCCCCAGGTCCATTCTCCACCCTTCCTCACCGATTTTCTTTCCCAAAAAGGTCACCATGCGCAAGATCTATGAGTGGTCATGCCCTAGGACTTTTGTTGTATTCAACCAACGGGGAGCCTCGGCAAGAAGTCCGAGGTTGGAGGAGACTGACCATTTCTTCCCCCTCCTCACTTTGAGTCTGGGGATGGTACAAACCACTAAGCCTCGTAGTTTCATTCCCTGGCCACACTTCTCCGATGGTCCTTTATTCAACCGACCTCAAATGATCCTCTTTTGGGTGTGCAATCCATTGCCTGCTGGTGTCTGACTGATTCAGTCATTAACTAAATTAAGTCTTTCTGTACTCCCATCCCAAAGGCAGTCATAGGCCTCTGACTCAGTTAATAATGCTCTTCATACTTTTATTGTATTTATTTTACATGTCTGTGTTCTCCATTAGCTTCCTAAATGCCAGAGCAGTAATTAGGTAATATCTGAACCCCAAATACCTGGCAAAGACTTCATATATAAAACATGTTTAATAAAAGTTTATTGAACAAAGGTAGAAACAAATGGTCGAAATTATAAGGGTAATTCTCAGCATAAATAAATGTTTTAATCAATTACACCAGCTTTTATCATCTCATTATTGCTGCCAGTAAATATTTTAAGCTTTAAACTTGATTTAGGAATTAGAAAAGAATTCCCCAGACTTTACCACTTCTGCAGAACAATGTGTTCTCATAAGTTTTATAACATAACACACATTACTTTAAAAAATACCTAATTGTCTTCTTGTATCAAATGCCATTCACTTTTCATCTTTGTAATTTCCTCCACAAGAATCTCAGAGTTCACAGGGCACTGGGTAACATAAGAAACTAGTTCATTCTTACTCAAAATTAAATATTTTAATAGACTGCCAAAAGCAAATCCCTATTTATGTTTTCTTATTATTTTTCTCTTCAAAATATTTATTATGGATTTTAAATGACAGATTTCATTCTTGGAAAATGATTATATCAATTTAATTAGACTGTCACCTCAGGGTCAAAGCTTTTATATTTAAGAAGTCTGGGACAGAAAAGACTCTGAAAACAGAAACCATTGCAACTAGGCCCCTGGAAGATGGGACTTATTTCAGATAACTGAGAAGCAAACTCTAAAATATATAATTTCATAAAATATGTTCATAAATATTTTTCATTAATTTCAGAATTTTTGCTTCAAAACCACACATCAAAGAAACAACTGAAATCAGACCAGCCCTGATTTATTCTCCTCTCTTATTCTCCCAAGTTGGATAACTTCCCCAGATGTGTTTTTGCATTTTTAATACATGTAAGTATCCATAAATAACCAATAGTATTATCTTTATATGGCATTTTTTTTTAAGATTTTATTTATTTATTTATTTATTTATTTATTTATTTATTTTAGAAAGAGAGTGTGCACGACTGGAGGGAGGGGCAATGGGGAGGGAGAGGGAAAGAATGTCAAGGAGACTCCATGCTGAGCACGGAGCCCGACTCGGGGGCTTCCATCTCAGGACGCTGAGATCATGACCTGAGCCAAAACCAAGAGTTGGTCACTTAACCGACTGAGCCACCCAGGCACCCCTATATATGGCTTCTTAAAATCACATTCTTCTAAATTATAAAGACAAAAACATATTCACACTGGTTTTCAGACATGGAACTGAAAAACAGGCACATTTAAGAAATAGTTCCTGGTCATAGAAAATATGAAGTAAACAAATTCAAAAAAGATTAAATATCACCAGAGAAATATCCCATAATTGCTACTTGGACACAACTTTTAGTAGGTTAAGTGAATGCAAGTGATCCATCTTAGTTTTAGAGAAGCAGGTGCTGCTTTTGCTCATGAAATTCCCCTTGCAAAATTAATTTAAATTGGCTTGGCTATGAGTACTCTCAGTTGATGTGGGAACCGGCTCAAGAGTCACGAACAAGAAATAATCATAAACCTCTGAGTAGCTAGTTTGCTACTGGGGTAGCACAGGGATTGACGGATTGAGTTTCATTTAGCATCTTCATTAATGACCTGAAGAAGGCAGCAAATAGCTTGTTAATGAAATTCACAAATAGTAATATATGAGGAGACATTGCAAACACTGATAAAGACTGCTAAATTATCGAAAGAAACCCAAAGAGGTTAGATATGTAGACAGAAATGAGCAACCTAAAATGCATCGTGGAAATTTGAGAGTTGAGAACAGGGCTTGTGGGGGGGGAGGAGGAACTTGATGAAGGAAATGTTATTAATTTTTATGATGTCATTGACTAAGAGGTTTTCAAAGCATTATTTCTAAAAGAAACCCATAAGTTAAAGTGAAAAGTCATCTGTTGATGGACACTTATTTTTTTCCATATCTTGACTATTGGGAATGATGCTGCAATGAACATGGGATTACAAATATCCCTTTGAAATCCTGTATTCATTTCCTTCAGATATACACCCAGAAGGGGGATTGCTGGATCATATGGTAGTTCTATTTTTAATTTTTTGAGGAACTTCCATGCTGTTTTCCGTAGTGGCTGCACCAATTTACATCTCCCCCACAACAGTGCACAAGGGCTCCCTTTTCTCCACATCTCTGCCAATATGTGTTTTCTCTTGCCTTCCTGACAACAGCCATTCTAACAGGCTCAAACCTATTAGATCTCAATGAGGTGATATCTCATTGTGGTTTTGAGTTTCATTTCTCTAATAATTAGTGATGTTGAATACCTTTTCATGTACCTATTGGACACTTGTATAGCTATGTCTTCTTTGGAAAAATGTCTGTTCAGTTCCTCTGCCTATTTTTTAATCAGATTATTAGTTTTTATGCTATTGAGTTATATGAATGAAAATGTCTATACAGTGGAATATTACTCAGCCATGAGAAAGAAGGACATCCTGCCGTTTGTGATAACATGGTTGGAACTTGAGGACATAATGCTAAGTCAGGTAAGTCAGACACAGAAAGACAAGTGCTGTATGATACCATTTACGTGTGGAATCTCAAAAAGCTGAACTCATAGAAACAGTAGAATGGTGGTTACCAGGGAGTGGGGGTGAGGGCAATGAGGAGATGTTGGTCAAGGAGTACCAACTTCCAGTTCTAAGTTGAACAAGTTCTGGGGATCTAATGTACAACATAGTAATTACAGTTAATAATACTGCATTATATACTTGAAAGTTAGTAAAAGAGTAAATCTTGAATGTTCTCACCACAGAACAGAAACGGTAATTACGTGACGTGATGGGGGTGCTAGCTAACACGATGGCGGCCGTCATTTTGCAATAGGTACGTGTATCAAATCAACACACTGCACACCTTAAACTTACATGATGTTAGCTGTAGGAAAAATAAAGAGAAAAGTCAATTAGATGTTAGTATCTTCTAGTGTGAAATGTGAAATGAACTGCCAAAAAGAACTCCGGGTTACTGCTATATTGTAGAACAGAAAGAACCTCAGATTTGAAGTCAGCAAGACAGATCTGAGATTCAAACCCAGATTTTCCATCCATCTGATCCAATATTTTCATCTGTAAAATAAGAATAATGATAACCACCTCACAGAACTACTGTATGGATGAAATGAGAGCATGAGCAAAAAGCAAAAATACGATACCTGGGATGACCAGATAGTCCACCAAGCCTTGATTACACATGATATGAAGCAAGCAAGCCTTGCTATATCCCTATCTTGAGATGAGTTGCTAGACTCAGGACTGAGAACTTTAACTCCCAAAATAGGGAGTTAAATTGGAGAAGGCTGCAAGAAGAGTAAGAGGAAAGGAAGGAGCAAAGCCAAGAGAGAGACAGAAAAATCTAATCCAGTTCCCTAATTCAGAAACACAGCTGAGGTGTGCAAGGCTAAAAATGGAGAGTGAATATTTAACACGAACAAGGAGATATAAGTAAGAGTAATGGGGTGAAATAAAGAAAAAGAGAGCTTAAGCTTTAGATCACGAAAAAAATTTTCCTTGACATTTCTATCAAATATTAACATAATATTCATACAAGGAGAATAGTAAGTGAATCATTTCTTAAAGCATTTTAAATTAACCAGATAATGATTCAAAAAGTTTATCACTAGGGAAAAAAAAACCCTCCGGACTTCTTTTGGACCCTAAGGCCTTTGACAATAATTCTCACACCATCATGATGAGGATTGTCCAAAACTGTCTAAGAGGTTCTAGGGGTGCCTGGGTGGCTCAGTCATTAAGCGTCTGCCTTCAGCTCAGGTCATGATCCCAGGGTCCTGGGATCGAGCCCTGCATCAGATTCTCTGCTCAGCGGGAAGCCTGCTTCTCCCTCTCCCACTCCCCCTGCTTGTGTTCCCTCCCTCGCTGTGTCTCTCTCTGTCAAATAAATAAATAAAATCTTTTAAAAAAATTGTCTAAGAGGTTCTAAAACTGTAATATAATAATAATTGAACCCTTCCCCAAATTCTCAGCAAAAATTCCCAATAAGTCACTGAACAAAATTTTTATAGATTTATGACTTCTTTCCTCCTAGAAATTCTTCTTAAACACTTTGGTATACTGCTACATATATGATGAGATCTGATTTTTCACACAATTATATATGCTACTATTTCACAACTTATTTATCCAGATTTCATGATATCCTACAAAATAAATCATTCTTTTCAGATGCTCCAACTCCTAGTTGAAGTTCTCCTCTGCACTGGAAAAAATCATATTACCTGAATCTAGGGCAAGCGGTTTCTGGTCTAGTATAGGTTAGATAACCACAGATATTCAAGTAAGAGCTAACAAACATGTAAAGGGGAAAACAAACATCTGATTCATTCATCATACCATCAAAAAACAGATACAATCCACTATGTGCCAGAGGTCTTGGCGATTTAACAGTGGCCAACAAAAACTAAAGTTTCTATCCTCAAAGATTTATATTCTAATGAGAAAGGAGCTGATTAAAGAAATGCATGAGCGCAAATAAAATATGATCTCTAGGGTATATAAGTACTATGAAGAAACATGAAAGGGTTAAGGGGTGTCTTGGGGATGGCAATAGGGGATAGGGCTCTTTTAGTTCAGGTGGTCAAAGAAAGTCTCTTAGGATACAACATTTGGGGAAAGACATGAAAAAAAGTGAGGGAGGAAGCCAACTCAATTTAGGAAAATCACATTCCCGACAGAGGGCACAGGTGCTTCCTGTGTGTTTCAGGAGCCACAAGAAAGGCAGTGTAACCAAAAAGAAGCAACCAGGGACTTGTAGGTAGTCTCGTGTGGGAGTGGGCAAAAGTGGAAGGGACCAAATCGCAGAGAGTTGATTGGGCAATGTATGGGAAAGCAATGAAGGTTTTGAGAAGGGAAGTAACAGGGTCTGATTTACATTTTTAAAAGCTTACTCTGGCTGCTCTCTGTAAAATGAATTTTGTTGGGAGCAAGGTAAAGGTAGAAACACAAGAGTGGAAATAGGGAAGCCATTTTATTGAACAGGGAAAAGATGATGATGACAACAGGAGGGATAGAAACATGCCTGTAGATGCAGAAGACATTTTTAAGGTAGAGCCAATAGATATTTTTTATTTTTTTATTATGTTCAGTTGATGAAGGGCCAAGAGATTTTGCTGATGTATTAGATGAGGGAAATACCAGTTGGTTCAGGGGATGGACTACTGTGACATCCTGAAGGAGTGGTTTCCAAGCAAGGCGCCTATGCTATCAAGCACATGGAACATGTGTATGTTTGGTGTATTCAGGATAGTGGATGATGGTGACGTGAGATATTTTTTGTTCCTTTAGTAAATGCCTTTATATCTAGTAGATATTCACTTCCTGAATCTTTTTCAGTTGGTACATATGGGCCTTGGTAAATTCCAAAACCTGCATATCAGTCTTGGGAATTCATATCTTTTTTTGGTTATTCATTCTTAATTGATTTTGTTCATGTCTCAAACTCTGCCCCAATCACAGCACACCCAACCCAAGTCCACAGTATGATGGAGGGTCCTCCATACCCTTTCCAAACCATCAGGATTTTAGAGCTCTTATTTGGGGCGGGGGGGGGGGTTCTATTTGGTTAACAGGATAATGGGACTTATTCTATTCTAGATGCTCATTCATCATTCCCTTTCTCCTTCCAAGTGCCTTTCTTCTTCTTTGAGGACCACCCTCACATTTCCAGCATGATGGCCCCATGCTCTGGAACAAGGGGAATGTAGTCCTCTCAGGTTCTTTCCTAGTATTACCCAGAATTTCCTAATCAATCTACACTGACTGGAAAACCCCAGACAATCTTGGTACTCCCATTTCCCTCACACCCTATGTTTAAGAAGTCACAACATCATGCCAACTCTACCTTTGGCCTGATGCTGCATCTGTCCCTCTTCTTTACTTTCATCCCCATAGCTTTACTGCAGGCTCTCATCACCTCTCCCTGCCTTCCTTCTCTCTCCATAGAGCTGGTGGTGACCTTTCTTTAACACAGATCTAGTGACTGCCCATTAACTAGAGCTGGTTTTCAGAAAGCCTAGTGAGTTTGCAGGCGTGCCCTCAAGGACCTTTAAATAAGAGACAACTGGTGGAATAGGAAAAGCAGATAGGGCTCCTGGCCATCTCTCTGGCTTCCACCAGAGGTGAGCCTCCTTTTCTTTGTTACATACTTGTCTTCTGAATAAGTCTTTTTCAGTAAAAAGTTTTACTGAGAGATTGAAAAGCATTGACCTAGACTCGTCCTAACTCCTTCATATACATTCAAGCTCCTTCATAGCTAATCTCTTATTTCAACCACTCTTTTGGTTATTTCTCCAATAATACACATCACAGTCCAGCCATACTGCACTGCCCACACTTCCTAGAACATGTCATGCCCCAAAATATGGGCACGCAGATAAGCTCTTGCTCTCAAGACACATCTTATGCTCTCAAGAAACAGCCGCTGTGATGAGTGATCACAGTTCCCTCATCCCGACATATTTATCCCCTTCATTCTCTCCCCTTCCTCAAGAGATTCACATTCAACATCACTTTCTTTCTGACTCCTTGAATGGGGTGAATTGCACTTGTATCATTATAGTTTATTTACGACGACATTTCTCAAACTGTGACATAAGAATGAATATTCAGGAACCCATACTGCACCTCAGAGTTCTGTTTCAATTTTATGTTTTCATTTTGCTGATAATCTAAAACTAAAATTCATAGTTTTAAGTGGAAGTTTCCTCTTACAGAAATGAGTCACCAAATACATTTTCACAGGATAGAATTCCAGTTTTCTTAAGTGAGCGTTTTTTCAAGCTGAAGTTATAGAAATCTCCTGGCATAATTTTGAAATTCTCAAGCTGTGTTTCCTTCATAAAAGGTTTGAACAAAAGTCTGAGATTCATTTTTATGTATTTTTTTATAAATAACAGCATATCTTGTTTTAAGTACTTGATTAAGTAGACACCTGGATGGCTCAGTCGGTTAAGCATCTGCCTTCAGCTCAGGTCATGACCTGGGATCGAGCCCCTCGTCGGGCTCCCTGCTCAGCGGGAAGCCTGCTTCCCCCTCTCCCTCTGCCTGCAGCTTCCTCCTGCTTGTGCTCGCTCACTCTCTCTCTCTGACAAATAAATAAATAAAATCTTTAAAAAAATAACTACTTGATTAAGTGTCTCTCTTATCCAATAGATGGTGAAAGAGCTGCTTGTAATGCATTAATTGAGCAAGTCCTCCTTGTCCCCATGGTAAAAAGGAAAAAAAAAAGTGAACTTTTAAATAGTCCTAGAATTCTTTTTGGATCCCAAATGGTAGACAGTTTGGAGTAGAGAAAAAAACATTGAACCCAGAATCTCAGACTGGGAAGTCTAATTATCCACCACAATGCATCACTCCAAGCATCAGAGTCCTTCTTTGCCCTACTTAAGGATCAAATGAGATGAAGGTAAAAACATCTCAAAGCAACGAATATGAGATGTTATGAATTTCAAAGGTCTAACTTAGTGATAGGATACCTTGCTTGGAAACTACTCTTAGGAAATGAGGAAGAGTTGCCTTGGCCACAAAAATCTGTCTTAACCACTATTTAGTGATTCCAGATTTTCAGGGACTCCTAAGAGAGGTAGCTAGGCACAGTTTTTCCTTAGGCCTGAGCCCAGAAGCCCCATGGGATGCACACAAAAATAAGATAGTGATTTCTAACCTATCAAAGAAAGAAGTGAGTAATGGAGATTAGATAACAAGGTACAGGGCTTCCTAGGTAATACGTAAGAAACTATACATGTCTCAGCAACATCAGGGTCAGGGGCAAAGGAGGAGGGGGTTGGGGGGAAGAGGGGATGCTACCACTTTGTGGCCTGAGCAGTGTATAGGCAACTACAACATATCAGAGATCTGGAGACAGATGGCATACAAGGGGCCATAACAGCTGGACCCAAAGAAGAACGGTTTTGTGGAGATCGATCAGCTTGATTGCATGTGAGCCCCTCCCCTTCTCTGTATTTAGTGACCCCTATAAAAGCAGGAAGTGGTGTTGGAGGTGGGGAGAGACAGCCAAAGTCTGCCACTTTGTAAGTAGAAGCTATAGATCATGCAGACTTGGTAACAACCTGCTCAAACTGATATTCTCTAGAAGCCTGTATCAGTCAGAGTCCTGGCAGGCAACAGATGGCATACTCAAGGAGAGCAACTTGGGGAAGAAATTAATAAAAGAACTATTTGCACAAAAGTGGGTGGGATTGCAGGAAACCAACAAGGCCTAGAAGGGCAAGAAAAGGAAGTAAAGGGCGCCTGGGTGGCTCAGTCGTTAAGCGTCTGCCTTCGGCTCAGGTCATGATCCCAGGGTCCTGGGATCGAGTCCCACATCGGGCTCCCTGCTCGGCAGGAAGCCTGCTTCTCCCTCTCCCACTCCCCCTGCTTGTGTTCCTGCTCTTGCTGTCTCTCTCTCTGTCAAATAAATAAATAAAATCTTAAAAAAAATAAAATAAAATAAAAGGAAGTAAATACAAGAATCTACTAGAAGAGAAAGTTGCCTGGCAGAAGCTATGGCCATAAAGAGAAGAATGAAGGCAACAACTAAACCCAATAGAGAGAAATCTGCCCTCCCTCTGCCCCCACCTTCCTGGGTTCTCATTGGCTTAATCCAACAGGAAGCTAGAAGATAAACTAATTAATGAAGTCCCGAAAAGTACACCATAGGATAGGGCTGGGGAAGTGTAAGTAGGTCTGGAGATTCAAATGAAAAATATCAAAGATCCACAAGGCGGTGGTTATCCCTAAAGGACACCTGAGTATCTGCAATACTGCTTTCCACACCATCTGCAGGATTCATGCTGGGAATCTTTGTCATTGGAAATAGAGAAGATAAAAGATGACGATGATGATGGCGATGATGATGATGATGATGATGATGATGGAAAAGGAGATATGAAGGAGGAGGAGAAAGAAAAATAACAAATACTACTAAGTGTTAAAAGAAAAAAAAATCTGTGCATTCACAGCTCTTTGTTGAACACCTGGTAAGTGTTAGGCTGTTGAGCAAACTGCTGACAATAAGGAGAGAAGACATGGTTTCTGTCCTTAGGAGCTTCCTGTTTATTGGAGAAATGAGATCTGTGAATCAGTGTTCACAGTGCACCATTAACTACTACATGGATAAATAAATTTAATTCTACAAGCTTTTATGGCGATTTTATTTATAGTATGACATTATAGTTATTATTAGGAAACTTTACTACGTATCAGGCAATTTGCTCAACTACTTCAATCAGACTTACCTAATAGGATCATGGGGGGATTAAATTCAAGCATCTACTATTCTCTTCACTTTACAGATGAGAAAGGTGACACTTAGCAAGCTTAAGTCACTTACATTCATCTCCTGGTTAGTAAGAGGTGAAGCTGTGATGAAAACCCAAGCATTCTGATTCCAGAGACACACACCCTTAATCACTAAATGGGTTGAGGCCACAATGGTTTTCCTTTGAGAAATACATACACCCTGTACCCTTTCAAAATCCCAGGGAGTTTTCTTGATCCATCCATTTACTACTTCCCCTGTTATTCCTCTCCATGTCTCTCTGACTCAATTTACTAACTGCATCAAATATTACATTAGCTTAGTATTGCACTAATTAGTACAATTTTGTTTACTAGACAATGACAGGGTGGAATAGAGTTTCCTTTCCTTGATGCCCATTATTAAAATGATTATTCCCCAAGGGGTGATGTGGAAAAGAGGAATGAGCTAGCATGTGTGGATACCTGTGGCCTTTAGCAAGGAGGATGGCCCTACCCCAAATTATTCCATCTGGCAGAGCCAGTTACCTGCTGTAGTTCACACATGAATGGCAGCGATTTGCATGCAAATAGAAGCCTACATACTTTCTTGGAGCTAAGAGCTGTATTTCAACATTTCACAGTGGAATTAGTCAGTGGACAGGACACTGCGACTTTGTGGATGTGCCAGCTAAACCCCTTCTAAATACCAAGCTCTGTGTTTCACAGCAAGATTGTTTACTGAACCATTTCGTGGAAGCTCCAAAGACTCCTCTGCTGAGATACTGCCAGCTCCAGGCTCTGGTTTTGACACTGATGTTGTCAGTTGAGATTAAGCACTGGTCTTAATGAATGCTGACAGACATCCTCTGAGGTACGATCACCCGTGTTCCTATGGCTAAATAGCAAAGCTCTGGACAGGAGGGAAACTAAGGTCTTGGGAGTGACTAGTCATCTTTTTTTCTTGCTCCCCTTCATTGGTTCCATATTTCTTATAAGATAAAAGTCAAGTTCTTCAACTGGTCTTCATGGATTTACATGGTCTGAGCCATACTGATCTTTTCACCCTCATGCTGTCCCATTCCTTTATACTCCAGCACTCCAAAAGTACTTCTATTTGCCCTTACATTTGATGCAATGTTTTAAGAATTTTCCTTCCTTTGTGGGAGCCCTCTTATACTACTGGTGGGAATGCAAGCTGCTGCAGCAACTATGGAAAACAGTATGGAGATTCCTCAAAAAGCTGAAAATAGAGCTACCCTACGACCCAGCAATTGCACTACTAGGTATTTACTCCAAAGATACAAATTCAGTGATCCAAAGGGGCACCTGCACCCCAATGTTTATAGCAGCAATGTCCACAATACCCAAACTATGGAAAGAGCCCAGATGTCCATCGACAGATAAATGGATAAAGAAAATGTGGTGTATACACACACATACACACACACACACAATGGAATACTACTCAGCCATCAAAAAATTAAATCTTGCCATTTACAATAATGTGGATGGAACTAGAGGGTATTATGCTAAGCAAAATAAGTAAATCAGAGAAAGACAATTATCATATGATCTCACCCATATGTGGAATTTTTTTTTTAAAGATTTTATTTATTTGACTGAGAGAGGGAACACAAGCAGGGGGAGTGGAAGAGGGAGAAGCAGGCTTCCCGCCAAGCAGGGAGCCCGATGCGGGGCTCGATCCCAGGACCCTGGGATCATGACCTGAGCTGAAGGCAGACGTTTAATGACTGAGCCACCCAGGCGCCCCCCATATGTGGAATTTAAGAAACAAAACAGAGGATCATAAGGGAAGGGAGGGAAAGATAAAACGAGACAAAATCATAAAGGGAGACAAACCATAAGAGATTCTCAATAATAGGAAACAAACTGAGGGTTGCTAGAGGGGAGGGGGGAGGGGGGATAGGGTAACTAGGTGATGGAGATTAAGGAGGGCACACGATGTACTGAGCACTGGGTATTATATAAGACTGATGAATCACTGAACTCTACCTCTGAAACTAGTAATACACTATATGTTAATTAATTGAATTTAAATTTAAAAAAAAAAAGAATTTCCCTTCCTTTGCACAGGCTGTTCCCACTATCTGGAATGACAAACTTCACTATTGCTGGATGGTAAACTTCAAACCTCTGGGTGGTGATCCTTCAAAACTCCATCCAGGCTATTCTGAAAGATCTTCCTCTTTGTTCCAAATAAAGATAATTTCTCCAGCTCCAAAACCTCATCTATATCTTTACTCTTACTGCATGAAACAAGACATACAAGCACACAAAAGTAATAGTCTTGCCACTTGACAGTAAGCATCCATAACTTGTTCATCCTCATATATCCAGATCTCAGCACAACATGTGGCATACGGTAAATGCTCCATCCTTATTTGTCTAATCTAACTGAGCTGTCCTACCAAAGTATTTGGCCTAGGAGGCATGTGGGAGTTTAAAACAAACCACATTATGTTAGTAATTTGGAAATTAGCACTAAATTTTTTATAATGTCTACTTATTTCTGTTCATAAAAATGTACATGATTACTATAAAATTTTACCCAAAGAAACACAAACAAAAGAAGGAAAAGCATTATGAAAGATGCAAAAAATTTTCTTTTTTTTTTTAAAGATTTTATTTATTTATTTGACAGAGATAGAGAGACAAGTAGGCAGAGTGGCAGGCAGAGGGAGAGGGAGAAGCAGGCTCCTCACTGAGCAGGGAGCCTGATGTGGGACTCGATCCCAGGACCCTGGGATCATGACCTGAGCCAAAGGCAGACGCTTAACTGACTGAGCCACCCAGGTGTCCCATGCAAAAAATTTTCTTTATCTCCCTAACCAGAAAAAAAAAAAAACACTTTCAACATTATAGGTCAATGTGTATCTATATCTAGACATAATATATATGCAAATATTCATATATATCAGAAATAGAGTTTGATTACTGGGTTTTTTCTTTTTTTTAAAGAAATTTACTCTGAATAGTAGGAATGACTTATCCTTTGTAGACAAAGATGACACAATGGAGAAATAAGTATTCCCTCCTGATGGAACAAGACAGTGAGACTTGCTGAAATCCATTTAGCACAATCAGTTGGTCTATTATCTCCCGATTATGGAAGTGGAGAAATGAGATATTTAATCAGACATATTTTAGAAAGTTGTAACATATTTGCGTATTTCCCTAAGGCCTGTAATGAAGAGCTCTTAATATTTCATTTTCATTATTACCAGAAGAGAAGAGTTACAATAAAAACTCTCCTTGTGGTCTTGGTCCCAGAACAATGAGGAATGTCAGCATGTCTAGGTCATTCAAGCAATGACCCCACAGTCAAACTAAGGAGAGAACTACTCAAGAGGAGAGCTCTGGGTCCACTTCCCAATCCATGTCCATTCTCTGTCTTTGCCCACACTCCCCACTTGACTCAAAGAAGCACAACTTGTATTTAGAATCTATTTTGAAGGTCATTGAAAATAATCCTTCCTATATGCAGGATAAAGTGAATACCTTCCTCTAAATACCAAATTCCTCCACAAGTTCAGGATCAAGGGGCATATTCTCTCTGCCATGTGAAACTTGGCAACCCCTGAGGGAAAGAAGGGGTATAAATGAGTAAACTGAGGCATATTCACATGAAATCAAGAAGAGATTGGAGGAGGCCATCTTTAAGATTCTTTACAAACTAACGGGGGCACCTGGGTGGCTCAGTCATTAAGTGTCTGCCTTCGACTCAGGTCATGATCCCAGGGTCCTGGGATCAAGCCCCGCACTGGGCTCCCTGCTCCGTGGGGAGCCTGCTTCTCCCTCTCCCTCTCCCCCTGCTTGTGTTCCCTCTCTCGCTGTGTCTCTCTCTGTCAAATAAATAAATAAAATCTTTAAAAAAAAAAAAAAGATTCTTTTCAAGCTAAATAAATTAACTGACTTAATTAGTGTCAAGCAATATTATCCACTGGACCAGAGATGTAATCATTAAGCCAGAGAATATTTTTATTAAACACCAAAATGCTGATTTGACTCAATGACTACTTTGGCTGCCAAATCCCCATAGTTTTTTTTTTTTTTTTTTTAAGATTTATTTATTTATTTATTTGGAGGGGAGAGAGAGAGAGCACACGCACGTGCGTGTGGAGGAGGGGGAGGGGCAGAGGGAGAGACAGAGAATCCCAAAGAGGCTCCCCACTCAGCGCAGAACCCAATGCAGGGTTCAATCTCACAACCCTGAGATCATGACCTGAGCTGAAATCAAGTCGGACCCTTAACTAAGCCACCCAGGTGCCCCCAAATCCTCAAAGTTTTTGAGAAGCTACATTTACAATTAGGTATAGATTATAGCTAAGTGTATTCTGTTCCTAAACAGATCAAAACCACATAGCTGAGAACTGTGAACAATTGCAGAATGTGTAGATAAATGATTCCTCTCTGGACAGAGACACAAATTTGCCTCTCTTTTCCCATATTTCTCAGTGTGCTGTTCTCATATTCCAGATCTAGGGCTAGTCATGCCAAGAAAAGAAGCTTCAGTTTATACAGTGAGAGACAGGTAGGTACAACTCCCAGGTATGTCCGAGTCTAACCAATGCTGCCCGCTTCCCATATCCAGCATGGTCTGCAGTGGCGTGTCTGAGAAGCACAAATGATAAAAGGCAGATGGCGTGATCACTGTGACGGGAAATGAGAACTGAAGAACAACTAGGTCCCGGCCGCCCCTGACTCAGTGGCCCTGGATAGCTAAATTTCAGCCATTCCTAAACACTGGTGGGAAGAAACAGATTCGATCCATTAGGTGTTTTCAACCCTTTTCTTTTTACATATATCTGTACTGTGAAAAGAGTGCTAGTGTGTGTTTAGAAGGACTGATACATTAATTCATGTTTGGGGGCATTTATTGGAGGTGTGAGGAGTAAAATACAAAGATGTTGGGAAGGGAAAATTATCTGGAAAGGCAAATTGATGTAACAGGAGAAAGTAAAGCCTTGATTAGTTTCTAAAGGAGGATAATCTTTTAAAGGTCAGCTGAGGGGGGAGTCGTGTGCATGTGCGCGTGTGTATCCTAAACCACAATTGCTAGAAAGGCACACTGGCTCGTTCACCAAAGAGAGCCCAACCCAGTATATGGCATCTTTCTCACATTCCAGGGAATGGGGACTTCAGGACCTGGACAGAGGGAAATAGATGTCCTGTCCTCACATGGACATCTGAAATCTCCCTTTATTCACATTTTCGCTCTCTCTCTCTTCATATCCATTTATCCTTTTCTACCTATTTCCAGAAAAATTTCTGACCTCATCTTGCCTCAATCCCTTGTGTCCTAACAGAAAGATCCTAATCTCTCCTTCCTTGTCTCTTGATTCTATACATATACTAGCAAGTTCCTGATTGACTCAAAGATGTCCCACTTGGATAAGCATGAGGACACAGGACAAAACAAATGATTTTTTTAAATATTGAACACTTCTTATAAAATAATTCCGACTTGAATACAACCTACAGATTAGATAAAAGTACTGTATCAATATTAATTTTCTGATTTTTGATCACCATACTATATTTATGTAAGAGAATATTTTCAAAAATATACACTAAAGTACTTAGGGTTAAAGAGATAGTGATTGGGATGCCTGGGTGGCTCAGTTGGTTAAGCATCTGCCTTTGGCTCAGGTCATGATCCCAGGGTCCTGCGACTGAGTCCCGCATCAGGCTCCTTGTTCAGCAGGGAGCCTGCTTCTCCCCCTGCCTGCCACTCCCCCTGCTTGTGCTCTTTCTCTCTGACCAATAAATAAATAAAATCTTTTTTATTTTTTATTTTTTTTAAAGATTTTATTTATTTATTTGACAGAGAGAGACACAGCGAGAGAGGGAACACAAGCAGGGGGAGTGGGAGAGGGAGAAGCAGGCTTCCCACGGAGCAGGGAGCCCAATGTGGGGCTTGATCCCAGGACCCCAGGATCATGACCTGAGCTGAAGGCAGACACTTAATGACTGAGCCACCCAGGCACCCCTAAAATCTTTTTTAAAAAGAGAGAAATACTGATTATTTCCAAATGTTACAAAAGAAAAAATAACACAGTTACATAGAACTATAAAGTAAATGTGACAAAATTTTAACACCTGGGATACCTGGGTGAAAGATATTAGGACTTCTTTGTATTCTCCTTAAAACTTTTCTGTAATTTCAAAATTATTTCACAATGAAAAATTTAAATGGGGGCTGTCTCTATATTAAAAGAAATTTAGCATTTTAACTTGTAAAGAATCTCTTCCCCCAAGAGTGCCACTGGGGAAGACAACTGAAAAGTTTATATTTTTTTTAAAGATTTTATTTATTTATTTATTTGAGAGAGAGAATGAGAGAGAGAGAGAACATGAGAGGGGGGAAGGGTCAGAGGGAGAAGGAGACTCCCTGCTGAGCAGGGAGCCCGATGTGGGACTCGATCCCAGGACTCCAGGATCATGACCTGAGCCGAAGGCAGTCGCTTAACCAACTGAGCCATCCAGGCGCCCCTGAAAAGTTTATTTTTTAGAGCTATACCCTGACACAACTCAAACCAAACATATTATCATGTAAAACATACCACCAAAACTGCATTCTAGAAATCTGGTCAAAATTTTCCAGAACATTTCCAATGAAGTTCTCATCTTGTCATGTACCCATCCATTCATTCATTCATTCACCAAATATTTACTGAAGGCCTTTGTATGAAATGATCCAAAACACTGATGCCCACAAGCCTGTGGAGGAGACACACATGCAAAGTCATGTCCAAAACCAGGTGGAAATTAATAGAACAGGTGCTATGGGAGCACAGAGAGGGGCAACCTTCACCCAGTCTTCAAGGGGATCGGAGAAGCCTTCCTAAAAAAAGGATGTTTAATATGAAACCCGTAAGAAAAGAGGAGTTGGCTAGATGAGAGAGTGTGGGAGAGTATGGGAGAGCAATAATATCCCAAGATATGCGAAGATGCTAAGGCACAGCACTGGCGGTGGGGAGGAGGGGAGGTTCTAGGTTACAAAACAATTAAAACTGAAGAGTCAAACAGGAACCTTTTATGAGATGCTCATGGTTTGGGACTTTATCCTGAAGACCACAGGATTTTTAAGCAAAGGAATGACATGAATAAAACTGTTTTTTAGAATTTTAAGTCTGGTTACTGGTGAAACTATCGATTTGAGGAGAGCGGGAATGGAGCCTGGGAGACCACTGGGCTAGAAATGAGGGAATCAAAACTAAGGCAACATCATGAACTATGACTAGAGAAATTAAAGGATCATATATCATTTCTGTCTTCTGAAACCCAACCCTTTTAAGTCAGATGGAAGCATCTACGTGCCCCATATCAGATGGATAACAAAGGCCAGGTACTCATAACTTAATGTTGCTTATAACAATCAACATGGGCTTAGCTTCCATTAGGGCTTTTCTGCTCTTGTTCTAAATCCTATGCCTGATTCTGAGAGTTGATCCCGTTTCCCTTCACAAATCCATCCTGAGTGGATGAAATGGGCGAACAGGGTCAAAAAGTTCAAACTTCCAGTTATAAAATAAATAAGCCATTGGGATGTAATGCACAGCATGGCAACTATAATTAATAATACTGTATTGCATTACTTGAAAGTTGCTAAGAGAGTAGATCTTAAAAGTTCTAATCACAAGAATAAATTGTAACTATGTGTAATGATGGATGTTAACCAGACTTATTGTGGTGATCATTTTGCAATATATACAAATATCAAATCATTACGTTGCACACCTGAAACTAATATAATGTTATATATCAATTATATTTCAATTAAAGAATTCAATAAAATGAGAACATTACACTGAAGCCAAAATTATATTGCTTAAAGCCAAAAAAAAAAAAAAACTGAATCTAAATCAGATTATCAAAATAGCCTATTCAATGAAAACTATTAGTTAACTGGGACTCACATAAAAATCCAGAACTACTTCTTATAGCCATTCTCACTCATATATTACAAATGCTGAAATGACCTCCTGTCAGTCTTTGCCTGTCAGGTGAACTCTTCATTACATTTAAAAACCTAAATCAAAAAGTACATATTTTATAACATTTTTCTGAACGCTCCCAGAAAAGGTGAGTCAATCACTCCTTTGTCCTTAAAGTACTTTGTGCTTCCTTCTTAACCACATGGATTCAAACCTCAATTTTGCCACTGATTTCTGGGTAGTATGGGTCATACTGCTTTCTAACTAAAAAGCAGAGAGAAAAATAGGATTTATCTCTTAGAGTTGTTACATGAAATAATCACTAATAAGTGCTTGCCTGGGTCCCCAGAACACGAAAACAGCAGCTATGGAGAGTTTACTTTGGCATCATTTATCATGTCCCGCCATCAAATTAGGAGCTCCTCCCGTGAAAGAGACTATCTTAATCACCTACGGATCCCCACTGTCTAGCAGGCGGCTTGGCGTGCTGATGGAGTTCCATACACATTTGTGGAATGCATGAATGAGTGAATGGGTCTATGCAGGGTATCCGATGATCAGTGTCCCCTGCCACAGATAAATTACAGCCCCGGTTCTTGGCGGATCCCAGGTGATGAACTGTCTGGGCTGCTTCACAGAGCCACACGTTCAGCCCCAGCTCGGCGAGCCTGCTGAGCTCTTTCTGCACATTGACTGTATCTCAGACCGCTCTTCATCCTGATCACTGGCTTAATCACCTCTGCTGGCTCCTTTCCTTCTTCTTGGGGAGTGAAAAGTTTCTGCTGCTAAAAGAACGATGGCCTGTGATCCCATCCTTCCCATTTGCGCAGTCTCCTATTACTGTCGATTCTCCCCTTGCTCTAACAAGTGGCTCCTGCTCATCACAGAGCGTTCTGTGCTTACATCTCCCTTTATCCCTGTGTGCAGTGGAACAGAGCAGAGAGAGTTCCTCCCTGCCCACATTGTGCTGACAGTGAAGGAGACACAATCATCAGGCAGGAAGGAGAGATGGCTTTGAATCAGAACAAATGCATCCCAGCTCAATTCTATGCTTCATTTAATTAGGAATCAATTGGCTCTGGCCACCATGACTGAGTTCCTCTTTTCATAAAAAAAAACAGAATGAACTAACTAACTCTCTCCCTCTCTCTCTCTCTCTCTCTCTCTCTCATTATGTGAGAAGTGGAGAGAGACGAGGAAGAACTGAGTGGAGTTTGAAATTTAAAACAGCATCTTGCAGAAAGAGAATCAGAGCAAGCAAAAAGACATACAAACAAAGGTGATAGGAAAAGTGAATTAATTCCAACCCCCAAAATTGTACTGAGTATCAGATATGTGCCAGGAACCATGCTAGAATCTGGGAAGGCACCTTTGAAAAAGACTAACCCCTGCATTCAAGGACTTTGGGAAATAACTTCATATGACGATTATTTGGAGGAACTGATATTATTTAGCTTGGGAAGGGAAAGAGGCAGAGTTGGCGTAAGTCTTGTCTTCAAATATATGACAGCATGTAGAAGTGGCTTCCTCCAAGCTCCTTACCATCATCTACAAAACTCTGTACTGACCGCTTGCAACATCATTATGAACGGGAGTTTCATAAGGTGGTACATAAAGTCACCTAAAGTCAGAGCCCTCCTGAGAGGCGGTCATGTATTCAGCGCTCAGTTCATCTCCTACCAGTCTTCCTGCTCCTTCTCCCCCAAGCCAAAGACAGATCCACATGCTTGTATTTCCCAGCCATAGTACACATTAAACACTCACCCCCACAAATTACCACTGCCTTTATGGACAACATATAAGAATCCAGGAAATGAAGAATAAGATAAACAACTTGATGGGCTCAGAATTCAAAGCTGATAATCTTGCACATGCCCTCAGGAAGTGTGACTTCAGTTGTCACACCAAGGCTCTCCAGCCACAAAGTGTCACAGTCAATATTTGCAACCTTTTACTTCATCCCTTTAAATTCACACATGCCATTTGTCACACCCAATGGCTCAGAACCAACGCCAAGTTAGCACGGTCAGTCTACTGGAATGTGTCTCTATCTCTTTATATTTCTAGGCCACTTGACTTCATGGCTCCCTTTCTTTGTCTTCCTCCTTCTGAATTAACAAACCAATTTCAAAGGCTTTGCTTTGCCTGGGACCCAGATGGCTGTGAACATACATTTACTAGTCATTATTCCCAGAGTTGCAAATTAATGAAGATTCAACTCAAACTGGCTTAAGCAAAATAGGAAAAAGTGTTAAATCATATAACTAAAAAGGCTAGTAGTAGTGTTGGCTTTAGACACCTCATTCTCTTATCTCTTTTCCCTTTCCAGGCCTTGGCTCTGCTTTCCTCTGTTTGTGTTTCGTGCTTAAACAGGATCTCTCCATATGGCTTCTGGAAGCTCTGGTCTTGCCTCTGTATTAGACCAGCACAGAGGAGAACAACCTCCTTCCAATCTCCCCAGTCAGCACCCAAATATTAGTTCTGATTGGGTTGTCTGGGGTAGGTGCCATCCCTGAAGAAAACACAGTAGCCCAGAGATCTGATGAACCGACTAGCCGGGCTGGTCACTCGCCCACCCCTGGAGCTGAGGGTCGGTCAGCTAACAGTCTAAGAGAACATGTACTTCCTGAAGGAGTCTCCAGAAGCTGTTATCGGTAGAAGAACTAACAAATGCTAAGAAGGGAAGAGGAAAAAGGCAGAAATTTCCCCGTAGCATCCACATGTGAACATTGGCCCCATAGCTTTCAACAGTTTCAGAGGGAAAGCAAAAATGAAAAGCTTCTGAACCAAATTTTAGGTATATAAGGCTTGGCTTGTTTCATTTTAGCTCATCGCCCTCTTATGTCTCTTGGAGCGAAGAACCGAGAGAAAGTGAGGGTCAGAGAAGAGATAACAGGAAGAAGGACATTTGTTCTCAATCTTTTGTGAGCGCAATGAAATCAGATGTTAATGAGGCAAAATGTGACCGATCCAGACAATTGTTGAGGGGACAGTGGGGCTGTTCTAGCAGAAGGTTCTTACTTTATTTCCTCCACCGATGCCGAGCTGGCCTATTTGCACAAAGAAATAAGTTGTTTCTGAGTCATAAGTGTTATAAAAAGGATTATAATTAGGATTTGAACTTCAGATTCTAGCTTTACTTTGGATATGAGAAAGAAACCATCAGTCACACATTTGAGCCCGAATTCTGTTTAACTCCCCAATCAATTACAAAGGTCATGGGTATGGAGAAATATTTTGCTACATTTTAATAGCAGGAAAAAAATTTGTCAAAGCATTCTAGAGTGGATTTTTCTGTTGTTCTGTGTACTTTGCTTATGCTTTTTATTCACTCCTTCCCAATACCCCACCATTTCAGCGTCACTTCATTGCACATTACTTCATCCATGGCTCTGCTGTTTGGATCTTCATGAGGTACACTTATGGAAACAATAAGTTTTCTCTTTCCATGCACCAAGTGGAGTTTCTAACACAAGAAGGAAAATACTATGAACCCTAACATTATTATTAACCACAATAATTATAGAGCAAAAACTTAATATGACATAATAGCCATGTTGATGAGCACTTACAACATGTCATGTCCTTTGCGAAGCCCTTCACCTGTATTACCACAATTGTCTTGCAGCAAAACTATGAGATCAGCACTCTGTCCCATCCCCACATTTACAGTGAAGAAAAGTGAGACTCAGAAACCAAAGTCTCAACTAGCAGATGAAGCTGGATGGTATCCCATCCAACACTTCCCTCAGCCTGCCCTGCTCTCTCCAGTGTTTGCGACTGCTGTTCCCTATTCCTAACACTCTCTCAGGAAAGTGATGTTTTCGGGGCATCGCCTTCACAACCATAAGCGATGTCCCATGCCTGCTCGGTTAGCTTCCACTCGTGCTCTTAGAACAAAAGTCACCTTCCCAACAGTAGGAAGGAAAAAATGAAGGGGGGAAATTGGAGGGGGAGACGAACCATGAGAGACTATGGACTCTGAGAAACAAACAGGGTTTTAGAGGGGAAGGGGGTGGGGGGATGGGTTAGCCTGGTGATGGGTATTAAGGAGGGCATGTATTGCATGGAGCACTGGGTGTTATATGCAAACAATGAATCATGGAACACTACATCAAAAACTAATGATGTAATGTATGGTGACTAACATAACATAATAAAATAAAATGTAAAAAAAAAAAGTCACTTTCCCAGACATGACCATTTTCTGGGCTCCCTCCTTCTTTACAATGTACGGTCACTGGTTACCAGTGTTGTCCTCCACTAGACTTAAAGTTCTGTTCGGTGTTCAACCTGGAGATGTGTCTTGGGTTGTTAGCTCAGTTTTAGTCATCAACTACACGTGGCTGAAGAGATGAGTGACTGTAATCACTACCCAATTGTGTGACAGGGTGTTTGGGACCAGTGGACTCTAAGCAGTTTCTCAGGACTTCCTCCCTCCCCCGTTGCCATTTGCCAACCCCTCCTTTGGTGAAACCTTATCTTCCTGATTTGAAAACTTTGGAGCTAGGGGTGCCTGGGTGGCTCAGTCGGTTGAGTATCGGACTCTTGATTTTGGTTCAGGTCATGATCTCAAGGTCATGAGACCGAGTCCTACATCAGGCTCTGCACTCGGCGTGGAGCCTGCTTGAGATTCTCTCTCTCCCTCTCCCTCTGCCTCTGCCCCTCCCCTCCCCACTGTGTGCTTTCTCGCTCGCTCTCTCTCACTCTCTCTCTGAAAACAAACAAACAGACAAACAAAAAAAACAAAAACAAAAAACACCACTATGGAGCTATCCCAGATGCTATTTTCTCAATTACTTATAGGAGTAAGGAAAATAACAGAAGTTTTCAAAGTCAGCGAGTTACAGAAAACAGGGATATGCGAGGACACCAATAAACTGTAGCATGCATGTCCCACCGAATGGCATATTTGCTGCCCTAAGGACTGAAGACCTAATATTCACCAGAAGCTCCAAATATTTAAGAATAGTCAGATATATTTTCAGTTTTATATGTAAAAATCTATTTTAATATCTAACTAAATATTGAATATATAAGTAAATAACAACAACAATAATATATTTTCAAAGGAAAAAAAAAACTGCAAGCCAAGCAGCACACATCTTATAGGACACCTATGGCCCACAGTTTATCAGATTGGGACCTATGCTTCTACTTTCATTGAAAGCCTCATTTCAGGGGCGCCTGGGTGGCTCAGTAGTTAAGCGTCTGCCTTCGGCTCAGGTCATGATCTCAGGGTCCTGGGACTGAGCCCCGCATCGGGCTCCCTGCTCCGCGGGAAGCCTGCTTCTCCCTCTCCCACTCCCCCTGCTTATGTTCCCTCTCTCACTGTGTCTCTCTCTGTCAAATAAATAAAATCTTTAAAAAAAAAAAAAAAAGAAAGAAAGCCTCATTTCAGACCGCCACCAATGTGGCATACCTCCCTGACTCTTTTATCCTACATAGTTTCAAAAATAGCCCTTTCTCTGACTCTTCTGGTCCCCAGTATTCTGAAATCATGACTGCCCAGCCCACCCCTGAGTCTCAAGACTACCCCAGAAGGGACCGTTTGTAATATTTGCCTTTTCCCCCATCCCACAGAGGTATGGTTGAAAAAGTTCACCCTAAAACACAAGCCCTTTAGGAAGCTCCTCTTCCTAGGCCTCAGAGGGGTCTCTATCAGCTGCAGCCCACTTTTCAATCAATCTTATCTGTAATGTTTGCAGATTGCACCAGCCACCCCCGAAGCCAGCTGTATTATCAGCAATCAGCAGCATGGTGAGGACAGAGGATAGGCACAGTTGAGAATGAGGCTAAAAATAACTATTTTCAAATTAAAATACTGAATTGGAAAGGAAAGGGGGAGAGGGAAGCAAGACACGGTAGGGCAGGTTTTATTTATTTACACCAGTGCATCAAAGATAAAAGGACAAAAAAGGCATCTTGAAGGAGTTGGGAGTATGGCAGAATTGTTTTCATCTCCAGCAATGTTGTCAAAACACGAATGATGATGCAAAGCAATGCCTGTCAGACAAACCCAAAAGAAGCTTATTTACACGTTTGGGATGAGCTGGGTTGTAAATGATGGTTTAATTGGGAAAATCTGCCTAGTCATTTGAACAAGCCGACCTAAAAACAGACGTAACATAGTGCTGGGAGGAAAATAAATTTAAGGAAATTTCTTTTCCACTGCTTTGCTCTAATACATTTCTCTCCTGCCTCTCTGTATGCCATTCTCCTTTCCATTAGAAAAAACACTTCTCAGCATTTCCCAGGCCGCCCTTAACCTCCCTGACTTGCTCACTTGGGGCCGGTGGAAGACAAAATATTCTCTCAATGACTAGAGACAGGCTCTGGGCAGTACCCAACACACGTAGACTGACCTCTGGGGATGGGATGGTGGCCTCCTGAAAACAAACAGTGCAGGGGTTAATGGATTAGGGAAGGTGTGTAGAATGTTCAGCTCAATGTCCAGCAAGTAAAAAGCATTCAATACATATTAGTTTCCTTACCTGCCACTCTAATAACGAACTGGTACTTATTAGCAAAAAGAAAAAAAATCGCCTACTCACATCAATAATAAGAATTTTCGACTGGGAAGAATTATATCAATACAATACCAATAATTATTTCTTGATGGGAGGTTATGGTTGATACAGTTTCCTTCTTTATATTCTTATTTAGGTTTTTAAATTTTTCAACAATGAAAAATAAGAAGATGACTTTTAAATCAAAAATTCTGGATGCTACCAAATTGAAGGCTTGTCATTCTAATCTTGTACTCACCTATTCCCATCCAATAACCTGAGCTCCTAGTAAAATTCATTCATTAATGAGCTTAAAAATGAAGGCTTTAGTTCTCTTTTTTGGTATTTTCAAAATGTGCCAGAAAATTGGCATTTTACCAATTTTTTAATGAAGAGAGGTTGGCACTAATACCAACCTTAAACTGAATACCACTTGATGTGGTTGTAATCTCTCAAAACATACCCAAAAAGCATATATACACATATAAAAGAATTAGTAGAGCATATGGAATTTTTTTTCATCATTTGGGCCACTATTCCTAGGTTACCTTTTTTGTCATCTGCAGCAGACACCTGTGATGAACTGTACCATTTCCCCCCCAAAGTCCACCTGATTTTAGCACTGGTGTGATGGAGTTCCATGCATCTTTGCCAGTGTCCCATGGTACCTCTCTACACTGCTTTCTCTCAAGCTAGGGAAAGTACCCACATGCATGTGCAACCCAGAAATGTAAAGGAGTTTATGTCCCCAATACAATCCTCATCCCATGGAGGATGAAAGTCTATGGATAAATGTCTCAACTTCCTTGTCTTCCAGCGGGATAATTTTAAGCAGTGATCACTTCATTAATCCATACTTGATTGTTTTTCTTCCTTTTTGTCTCTCTGTCTCTCCACTTTCCCACACTTCTGTTTTCTGTGATCACCTCCCAAATGAAATCCCTGTATCAAGTCTTTGTCTCGGGGTCAGCCTTAAATAGCAGGAGCAGATACAGCTGGATCCAGAGTAAGACATCATAATTGTAATTCCTAGGTTAAAAGCAGTCTTCAACTCACTAATGACAATAAAGTCACTAATGACAATGTCATCAATGACTACTGCAGTCTAGATTTTATTTATTAGAATGTAGTGCCCAAATTAAACTGACCGTGTAAGCAACCTGCAGATAGAATGGGACTGGAACAAAACTATTACTGCAGAGAACTGTGCCAGGCACTGAGACAAAGTAAGCAAGTGCTTTCACCAGCCCATGCACAAAACCTACTCTTTTTGTAACTCTCAGCCTTGAAGGACCGGGGTCCTAGGAACATAATGAGCATGGAAGACTCAACTCATTCAACAGTAACTGTCTCCTTTTAGCCTGACTTTCTGACAGCCTTGCAACAGAGCAAGAATTATGGTGACTTTCTTGCTTAGCATGAGCTCTGCCACAGGACCAATGACATATAATATGTATGCCTGCTTTTCCTGCCACAAAGCTATGACACACAGAGCCCCACAAAGTCATTCCATCTTAGTACAACTCTGGACAACTTGTTTCCATCTTATTTCTGGGACAAGGACATTCACTGTATCCTACTTCCATTGACTTTTCTGAATATTGTATTAAATGCTGACACGTTTGACAACTCAAATTCATCAGTTAAATGTTTTCCCCCTCTCAAAAGTGTTTTTAATGTAATAATTTAATGAGTATAAATCCCAGGCTCATCACTAAATATGTGACCTTGCTTAGTCAAACCTCAGCATTTTGTTCTATAAAATACAGGTAGCAATAAAACATTGTAGAAACGTTAGGAAATTGCAAAATTCCCTGAAATGTGTTTAGCAAAGTCCTTGGCACAAAAGCACTTCTAAATGTTAATTATTATTAAAATCATATCCAATCATAATAACTGCACAATGAAAAAGTACAAAGTCAGTTTTGCACTTAGAATCTGGAGACATTTTAACTAAAAGATGTATAAGGTCTTTTCATACTAAGCTTTCACTTTTTTATGCAACTTAACCTTCATTAAAAATGAACAATAATGTGTAAAGAAATGATTTTCTCCAAAAAGCAAAAATGATCAAGATATCCATCTAGGGGATCTTACAATATAGAATGGAAAGCAGATACATATATAGATTTAATCATGCACTAAACATTTATGGAATGCCGGCTTTGTACTAGAATTGCACTAGGTAAAAGAGACACAAAGATGAATAAGACTATTTCCATTGAGGGAAGCAGCTGTCCAGTGAACCAATAAGAGCTTATGTTGATAGGATATGTATTATTTTCAAGGTAATATAAGAAGACCTTAAAAGGAATAACCAGCTCTATTAAGGGACGTTGGAGGTGGGAGCAGATGAGGTAAAACTTCACAGCTATGACTGTTAAACTGGTATATGAAAAAATGAATATAAATTAACAAGTTAATCAGTGGGAAAAAAGGGTCCCAGGATACAGCATATACAAAAGCGATGAATTATGGAAAAGCAGAGTATTTTCAGGGAACTCCAAATAGTTAGATAGACTGGACCCAGGAAAGATGGGAGAGGTGAGGAGGAGAGATGTAAAAAAACAATTCTCATAAATGGTAGGCTGTAATTATTTTGAAATCCATAATGGAGTTATAAGCAAATTTGTACGAAATATTTAATGTCACATAAGGTTGGATCACTTGTCCATTTTCATATAACTAGCAAAACTAAAACTAGAAGCTGAACTTCCTAACCCCAAATATGGTTTTCTATCCTCTAGACCAGTGGTTCAAAAAGAGGTGTCCCAGGACCAACAGATTAAGCTTTACATGGGAAATTGTTAAAAATGTACATTCTCCGTTCTCGTTCCAGACCTACTGACTCAGAAAACCTGAGAAGGGGACCCAGAAATGGATAGTTTAAAAAGCCCACAAGGTTGGGGCGCCTGGGTGGCTCAGTCGGTTAAGCGGCTGCCTTCGGCTCGGGTCATGATCCCAGGGTCCTGGGATCGAGCCCCGCATCGGGCTCCCTGCTCAGCAGGGAGCCTGCTTCTCCCTCTCCCTCTGCCTGCCTCTCTGCATACTTGTTCTCTCTCTCTATCTCTCTGTCAAATAAATAAATAAAATCTTTAAAAAAAAATAAAAAGCCCACAAGGTGATTTATACAAAAATTTAAGAATCGCTACTCTCGACCACACTGTGGTCTCCACATTCCCAAAGAGTTTTTCATGGAGGAAACTAAAGGAAAAGCAAAGGTTGCTTCTTTTTTATCACATTCAGAAAATAGTCTTGTGCTTAAAATAAAACTTTATCAATCAAGCACTTGGTGAAAATTATATGAAAATATTCTGTTTTGGCAAGTCCTTTGATGGCCAAAATCTCAAAGATTGGTAGCTGGAAAAAATCATTTACTCTTAGATGGCATTTGGGTGCCAGCTACAAGGAAACCCAAGTGCAGGTGTCCACCAGTACCTGCTGGAAGGGGTTAGGAGAAGAAAAGAAAATTATAGGGGCACCTGGCTGGCTCAGTAGGAAGGGCATACGACTCTTGATCTTGCAGTTGTGAGTTCAAGCTCCAAACTGGGTGTAGAGATTACTTAAATAAATAAAACTTTAAAAAAAAGAAAAGAAAATTATAAGAAATGGAAGGAGATGAATCATCCTCTTTTCCCTAGAGTTTACTAAATTTATACTTAAGAACTTAAGTAAACCCATTCCCAACATCACAACATTTTAGAGTTTAGGAGAACATGAATAAGAAGTCTATTCGGCCATTTTCAGTATTGTTCACCTCCATGTTCTCAATGCCCAACAGTTTCTAGCATATAGTTATGTGTTTAATAAAAGATTGTTAACTGAATGAACAACCTAATTAATATAAAGAATAAATAATATTATAAATATATAATATTATAAATATTATATTATATATTATAAATAATATAAACTGTTTCAAGTGTATGCCTGCAGACTAATTTAAAAAATGTCAAAAGTTGACTAATAACAAAAGCTAGAGCCTATTTTATATGACTGAGCATGCAATATTTGAATAAATGCAGTCTGAACACTATGGCTATAACATCGATTTTCCTGAAATTAGAACCATTCTGCATCCAATCAACCTGCCTCTCTATTGCTGACAAAAACCATCGAGGAGATGAAGAAAAATCTCATTTGTGCCAGTATCTGGCACACTAACACAAGTTAATTTGTCAATTAAACTATCAGTATAATGGGGAATGTTACAAACTAACATTAGCAGGTTAAGAGAGGCAAGCTGTATAATTCATAAAAAGGAACGCAAGTCCACAACAAAAACTCAGATGTAACTTAAATGAAGATGAAGAATGACAAAACTGAATTAAAGACAGGGTCTGGGTGACCTCTAGTGTTACTGAGAAGAATATGAGGTAAGTATGAGAAATGGAAAAAAGCCCACAGTGCAGAAGTCTAAGTATATATATATCTCTCTATATAACTATATGTATACATCTATGTATATAATAAATACATATATACATATGTTATATATATATATACACATACATATCACTTCATTGCAACATAGTCATCATTTCCATCTCTTTAAAAGTCACCTGAGAAAGAACATGTAGGATTTTACATTTCACTCTTCATCACAAAAACACCGACTGCTCTGACTTATTTAGTATTTAAATGTCTTCATTTGTATATACACAGAACTTTGAGATCTTAGCCTCACCATTCAAATACCTTTGGGGGAAATGAAATAATGCTTTGTATTAAATGTTAAATAACAGTAGGTTTCCCAACTGATATTGGAAAAAGGTCAAGGGAATGCAGAGAGGCAATAAAGTCATTCCAATTTTAGTAGTGTTGAGAGTGCTTACATTCAGTTGCTTCACCTTCTAATGTATGCATTGATTTTTCTAAAAGCACAGCTCTGATCACCTTCAATCAAGGTTCTTCAAAAGCTCCAAACTGCCTATCAAATTAAGAACAAATCCTTAGGTGGGTCAATCAAGGTCTCCCATAATACGACCACCCCGACCTTCATTCCCATGAAGAAAGCATTGCCAGATGTCACAGTGCTTGTATTATTTTTGCACGTGCAGACTTCCCACTTACTGGGTGTCTTTTTTAACTTCCGGTATTTTGCAAACCTTTGCGTAAAGATAGCCCCAAATCTGGGAAGAGCTGGCAACTTATTTCTGATAATCTCCTGATTTCAACTCTTATTTCACCACTTGCTAAATGTATAATTTTGGAAAATCTACTTGGCCTAACTTCAACTCAGTTTGATCATTCCTAATATAAGGATAATATGTATCATGGATATATTACTACAGCTGCTTCTGTGTGACAGAAAGCAAAGGAGGGTAGAATAGAACCAAGGTCAAATACCATCTCTGCCATTGATTAACTTTGGGATTCTGGGTAAATCAGTCAACTCTCTTAGTTCCATTTCCTCAGTTGTAAAACAGATGCAATAATAACCAACTTTATAATATTGATGCAAGGATTAAAATCAGATGATTTATATGAAAAAGCACTCAGCACATCATACGCATTCAGTAAATGCCTAACCCTGTACACTTTGGGACCACTGTCTCTACCTACTTCTTTCACTGGGGGGGGCGGGGGGCATGGATTTCAGATGATGCCAACAAGCCCTCCAGTTGGGCTGGAACCTCTGGTTGCACTGTTCCTCCTTTTCCTACCACAAGTGGAATCAGCCAAGGATCGAGATGTTAATAGTACAACAAGGCACAGTTATGACGGGGCATCTGATAATCTTAAGTTACAGGATGGTCCAGTAAGCCTCTAAACTCAACATTATGTGATCAGTAAAGTTATTTTAGGTTGTAGTCTTGGTATAAACCAGGCTCAGAGTGAAAAGTTAAGACAAAGTTTTAATGTATGATTCAGCCTGTGTAGGTATCTACAGTAGTCAAACTCATAAAAACAGAAAGTAGAATGGTAGTTGCCAGTGGCCGGGCGGGGGGGGATGTGGTGGTTTAACCGGTACAGAGCTGCCATTTCACAGAATGAACAAGTGCTGGAGACTGGTTGCACAACAATGTGAATATACTTAACACTACTGAACTGCACACTTAAAAATGGTTAAGATGATAACTTTTACATGTAAAGTTTACCACAGCTTTAAAATTTTTTTCACTTTCAAAAGCTTTTATGAGATGGAATTTATTATCCCTTAAAGGCAACTTCTGGTATCTCCATAGTAAGCCACATTACACACACACACACACGAGTGAGCTCATGCGTGCAGGGCACGCCCACACATACACACAAGAGTAGGAAGGGTGATCTCTGTCTGATAATCCATGATGTTACTAATTGGCCCCATACTGATTTCACAAGTCATATATTACTTTGATTTCATGCTAAAGAATGAGAAAGGTACATTTCTCACCCCCTCTCAATGCTACCTAGCAGGTAAAAAGAGGAACTGATTCCAACTCATTTTGCTAGAAATAAAAGGAATAAAAGGATCGGCATTCATCTTCTACCTGGAGTAACTCGGGCAGAATCTGGGACAAAGACCCAGTATAAATAATTTTGAACTCCTTCCAATTATTATCAGGCTTTCGTATGATTATTAAAACAATTTCTCAGGGTGCCTGGGCTGCTCAGTCTTTAAGCGTCTGCCTTCAGCTCAGGTCATGATCCCAGGGTCCTGGGATCGAGCCCCACATTGGGCTCCCTGCTCCACGGGAAGCCTGCTTCTCCCTCCCCCACTCCCCCTGCTTGTGTTCCCTCTCTCACAGTCTCTCTCTCTGTCAAAAAATAAATAAAATCTTTAAAAAAAAAAAAAAAAACAGTTTCTCAACAAGAGCTCACAGCAATTCCTACTGCCCCTTAAAACTGAGTACCACAAAGGAAGGAGTCCCAAAGCCAACTCCAGACTTGTGTCTCTTCCTGCTGAATACACTGGAAGAATCAGTAAAAATTATAAATCTGCACTGCTGCTTTCTCGGGTTAGAAATTCCAAATTACTTTTAAAGCCTCCTCATCAACGTGTCCCTCTAACAGCCCAACTCTTATTATTGGCCTGATATCCAGTGTCCTTAGAGCTTGATGAAAAAGGATAAAATTCAGGAGTCTTGGTATAAGTGAGCTGAAATAACCCCAGCCATATATCCCCAGATCCTTGTGTTTCTCCAAGTCAGTGTCCCCTACAATGCTGTCTCTGTATTTCTGGATGGATTCTAGCAATCCCAGGTGTTCTCTAACTCATAGGTGCAATTTATTTTAGGTATTCAAGTTTTTATTGGCGTGTAACATACAGATACAGAAAAGTGCACACATCATCATTATGCAAATTGGTGCATTCTCACAAAGTAAACATTTTTGGCTAACCAGCACCCAAAGAAACACAGCATTGCCACAGCTCCTAAAGTCCTCTTGTGTTCTGTTCTGGTTACTCTGCCAAGGGTAACTATTATACCAAATATACTGACTTCTAACATCATATATTAGTTTTACCTCTTTTTTATGACACTTTATACAAATGGAATGACAAAGAGTGATCTGTAAATTTGTAAGATTCATCTATATAGTTCTATGTAGCAGAAGCTTATTCACTCTCATTGCTGCATAAGGCAAATATACCATGACTTCCTTGTCTACTTTACGACCGATGTAATTCCCCATTTATGTGCAATTACCCCGTCATCTACAGGTCTGGAAATGCACATCTGAAATCACTGCATCTGACGTTTCTAGCAATGCTCTAATGATCCTCTGACAGCAACCACAGAGCTGCCTTGTCACCCCTTGTCCAAGCCAGTAACTCCCGAATTCCATCTCTTAGGTTCAATGAACCACTGCCCCGTGTGTGAAACAGGGAACTCGTTTTTCCTGGGAACAATACAACCTTGCTATGTTTGTACATATTGCAGTATTGCCTTAGAAATTATTTTTGGAAACACTATATTCGACCTGGTTCAGTTCTAGTCAACAAGTTTTACTGGCATTCCATCTATATGCCAAGCACTGTGCTGCCCACTAGACTACAAAATAAAGTAAGATATAGTCCCTAATTTGGGGGAAGCTTGGGGTCTACTGGTGAGAAACATGATATGATGTAAGAGGCCCCCAGAAGTGTATAGCACGTGCTGTTCAAATCCCTCATCAATGCAGTTCTACCTCCAGGAAATTATAAACTCATCACCCTGGGGGTGGGAGCTCTTGGGAGAGTCTTCAGTAGTTCATCCCAAATGTGCAATGTCCTTGAAATACTGTGTATCAGTAAAAGGTATGCTTAATAATATGATCATGCCTGTGTTGATATAAAAGAAATATTTCCCTTCATAGCTGTCCATTAAAATAGACACTCCAGGACCATGTACCCTATTCAACATTTGAATTTTAGCACCCCTGTAAACACTAATATATTAAACCACTGAAGATATCGCCACTGATGTTTGAAAAGGACAAATACAAACAACCTGTAAAAATTTACCACATAATAAAAGATGAGGTACCTCTATCAATCTTGTAGATGATCCACAAAAACCTGGCCATATTGTGTTTTGATATCTATACTAATTGATTTGATCTACTTTTCCCAGGGGATAAATAATTCTTCCAGTATTTTACCCACTTTGAACAACCATGCATATCATATTGTATCTGAGGCTTTAAATCATAAACCTCAGTAAAACACAACCTGAAATTCTAGTGTCACTCACACATTTAATAATCGAAAAAGTAATACTCGTGATTTTCCTAACTGTTTGAAAGTAGAAATTGACTCCTGGGAAGGCAAAGAAGCCAATTTGCAATGAGCAGCTTTCATTTCCTACTCTTAATTCAAATCTTCATAAAATTGTTTGAAGTCTAGGCACAAGTAGTGGCATCCCAATGTAACCCATAAGGGGCTCTTTGGGGAGAGACATTTATATGTAAAATACACTCTGCGTCTCAACCAAAAGAGTCAGTGGACTTTGAGTCCTAAAAAGGGACATCTTTCTAACCACAGAGAAGAAAAGTGAGGACAGTGGCACAAGATCATCAGAACTAAAGGTGAGGGTCGCCTGGGTGGCTCAGTCGTTAAGTGTCTGCCTTCAGCACAGGTCATGATCCCAGTGTCCTGGGATCGAGTCCCACATGGGGCTCCCTGCTCAGCGGGGAGTCTGCTTCTCCTTCCCCCACTCCCCCTGCTTGTGTTCCCTCTCTCGCTGTCTCTCTCTCTCTCTGTCAAATAAATGAATCTAAAAAAAAAAAGAACTAAAGGTGAGAATCCTTTGGGCACTCTTATGTGGGCTTGCAGTGTCTTTTCTGTACAAAGGGAGACAAGATATCACATTGATACCCACATCCTGGAAGTCAGGAAGGCTGAGGGTATGTACAATAGGAGCTGGGATTACAGTTGGGAATTAAAGCCTTGCAGAAGGCTTCTCTACGCTAGAGAAGAGAAGAAAAGATGTATGAGCTCTGAGCCCTAGTCTGATCCAACGTAGAGGTAGGAAAGAGGAGGACGAGCTGAAGGGAACATAAAAGAAGCAACTTATAATGTAGGAGGGAAAAACAGGAGCCTGGGATGTCTTCAAATTATGGCGGGGGGAGGGGATGTTTCAACAAGGTAGAAACAACCATTTCAAATCTTCTGAAATGCCAAATGAGATGAGTTTTGAGAAGGGAGGGCAATCAGCAAGCTAAAGGCACCCGTGACCCCGACAAGTATGGTTTCAGGGGGTAGGGGGAGCAACAGTAGACTGAGGAAAGGCTGTATAGTGAAGACTAAGTAAATAGACAACAGCAAACTGTAAAGAAAAATGCACAAAACTGAGGGTATCTGGAGCAGGACTTTTTAAAGATAAGATACATTAGGCCATGTATCTTATGCTGATGAGCAAATTTAGCAAAAATAGGAAAACTGATGATTCAGAAGAGAAAGGGATGAATGCAGGCTTGACGTTCTTAAACAGATTACAGGTATGAAATCTGGTTTAACAAGGTGTAGGAGGAGGGGAAATTAGGTAAGAGCTAGACAATTCCTCCTCTATGAAAGGGAGATGAGCAGAAGGTGCCAGCATTTGGCAGATTTGTCATGGGGAAGCTGGAACAATTTTCTAAAGATTGCTTCAATTTGTTTCAGTGAAATAAAAAGAGAGGTCATAAGCTAAAAGGAGGAAAAAGAGGTGTGGAAAATTTGAAGATAAAAAGAGAGAGATTTAATCATTTAAATAACCTAGTTTTCTTTTTTCTTTTTTTAGGGATTTATTTATTTATTTTGAGAGAGAGAGCACAAGTAGGAGGGGCAGAGGGAGAGAGAGAGAGAATTCTAAGCAGACTCCAAGCTGAACACAGAGTCTGATGCTGGGCTTGATCTCACGACTCTGAGATCATGAACTGAGCGGAAACCAAGAGTCACACACTTAACCAACTGCACCACCCTGGCACCCTGATAACCTAGCTTTCAATCCAAACCCTGCAACTACAAGCTATGTGCCTTAAACAGTTAAGTTAACCTCTCTGGGGGCACCTGGCTGGCTCAGTAGGGAGAACATGGAACTCTTGATCTCAGGGTGGTGAGTGCAAGCCCCACATTTGGTATGGAGCCTACTTAAAAAAAATAATAAATACTTAATTGGTTTTTTAAAAATAAAAAAGTTAACCTCTCTGATCCCCAGCTTTTTCATCTAGAAAACAAGGATAATGACACTTTCGTCATGAGATTTATCCAGCACCTCAGAGTGATTTTTATTTTGCTCGGGTTTCTTTCCCATAAAAGTGATCATCACGGATCTTCTTAAGTGGTATTATGAAACCAATTGTTACATGAGCTTATATCTAATAAGAACACACACATAAACAGAACTGATGGCATAAAAAGGACTCTACGACACACCTACAACAGGTAGTCTCAGACTCAGACTGACGCAAAATATTCCACAACTAAAAGCACAAGTAAATTGTCATACAGAGAGCACACTGCAAAGAAGCTGGGTTACTCCTGAGTGAACCACTGATTTGCTGTGTGTCCACACATGTCACTTAACCTTTCTGTGCAGATATTTCCAATCTGTAAAATGAAGTCCTAGAACTTACCAGTCTGTTCTTTCTAACTCTAAAATTCTGTGACATACCAATTATTCCATTTATACACAGCTGCCCCTTGCCTACACCAAGTATGGTTTTGAAGTGTTTATATTGATAGTCAGACCCTTCTCTCTTTAAATACTGATATCACAGTATCTGCCTGACTATAATCTTTAATGTCAATGTTAGATATTCTAATAAATTTTTAAGTGAGTGTATCATTTGTTTTGCAATAAAGAGCAAATTATATCAAGACATTATATTCTAAATAAACACTATAAGGTCCCAGGGGAATACCCAGATATATTTGGGGGCAAAAGTTTTAAAATAAATATATAGTCTAGAAAAATATCAGTGTTAAGGGGTGCCTGGGTGGCTCAGTCCATTAGGCAGATGACTCTTGGTTCAGGTCATGAGCTCCTGGGTTGTGAGACTGAGCCTCACATTGGGCTCAGTGCTATGTGGAGTCTGTTTGAAGATTCTCTCCTTTGCCCTGCCACCCCCTTGTGCACGTGTGTGCTCTCTCTCTCTCTAAAATAAATAAATAGAGCTTTAAAAAAATAAAAAATAAAAGGGGCACCTGGGTGGCTCAGTCATTAAGTGTCTGCCTTCTGCTCAGGTCATGATCCCAGGGTCCTGGGATTGAGCCCCACATCGGGCTCCCTGCTCAGCGGGAAGCCTGCTTCTCCCTCTCCCACTCCCCCTGCTTGTGTTCCCTCTCTCGCTGTGTCTCTCTCTGTCAAATAAATAAATAAAATCTTTTAAAAAAACAAAATTAAATTAAAAATCAGTGTTAAGTATGACTTAGCAAAGATAAATAATGAGGAAATGTGATTTTTACCATTTAGTTCATTTTATGGAAAATTAATTTATCCTTCAATGACAAGTTCACAGGTTTAAAAAAAGAACATGAATACCTACATTTTTTAAATGGTACAAACACATGTATAGTCACATGTTTTTAGCTCTTTGGAATGAGTCTTGTTCCAGTAAGCCCGGTGATAACATAAGCACTACCATGGCTGATTCTGTCACTTAGAATGGACTCTCAATTAGGGGATTTGTATGATAATAAAAATAATGGTCAATGTGTCAATTTCTAAGCCCCTTTAATTGTCCCTATAGCAATCAACAAACTATTGCCACTTCATTTAAGCCGTTGTCCTAACCCTCTCACACAACAGCAAAGAATTTAAAACTTGGTTAATATTCCCATCACAAACACTTTCAAGATTTCATTACCTTCTGTGCCTTTCCTTTTGGTAGGTCTATAAACTTCACTGAATTGTGAAATATGAAAAATTCAAATGACACTTTCCTTGGAGTAGGGCTGCCAGATTGAGCCAATGAGAATGCAGGATGCTTTTGTCAACAGGAAGGTAAATTGGAAAACAGCCTGGAGGTTCCTCAAAAAATGCAAAATAGAACCACTATATGATCCAGCAATTCCACTTCTGGGTATTTACCCAAAGAAATGAAAATACTAACTCAAATAGATACATGCAATCCCATGTTCACTGCAGCATTATTTACAATAGCCAAGACATGGAAGCAACCTAAGTGTCTATCAATGGATGAATGGTTTAAAAAATGTGGTATATCTATACAACAGAGTATTATTCAGCCACAAAAAAGAATGAAATCTTGCCATTTGTGACAACACGGGTGGACCTTGATGGCATGATGCTAAGTAAAATAAGTCAGAGAAAGACAAAGACTGTATGATCTCACTTACATGTAGAATCATTAAAATAAAAACAAAAATAAAAAAAACAACCAAGCACATAGACACAGAGAACAGATTGGTGGTTGTAGAGTGAAGGGAGGGTAGAATGAGAGAAGGTGGTCAAAGTGTAAAATTTCCAGTTATAAAATAAATAAGTCCTCGGGATGTAAGGTACAGCAGGGTGACTATAGTTAATAATACTGTATTGCATATTTGAAAGTTGCTAAGAGAATAGATATTAAAAGTTCCCATCATAAGAAAAAAAAATTTGTAACTATGTGCGGTGACAGATGTTAGCTAGACTTATCATAGTGTTCATTTCACAATATACACTAATATTGAATAATTATATTGTGCACCTGAAAATAATATACAATTGACCCTTGAACAACACAAGTTTGAACTGCATGGATCCACTTAGATGTGGATTTTTTTTTCAATAAATACAGTACAGCACTGTAAAAAAAAAAATGAATGTAGGATGCTTGTTTAAAAGTGAATTTCAGATAAATAACAAAAAATGTTTCAGTATCACTATGCCTAAAATTTTGTATGGGACATAGATACACTAAAAAATTACCTATTGTTTCTCTGAAATTCAAGGTTAACTGAGTGTCCTTTCACCTGACAAGCCTGCCTCGTATCCCACCTTGGTCATTTGATTGGAGAAATACACTGAGATCATGGTGATGGTCATGATGGTGATAGCATCTGATTTTTCTAAAAGGTTTATTAGAGGCCAAAAACAGTGAACTCCTCTGATTGCATAATTTCGTATGATTTGCTTGAATTAATCAAAGTGAAACATTAATCTATTTTGTGTTTAAGTATCTGAAAATTCACACATTCATTATTAATTTGAGGTCCTACATTTGCCAAACTCTTATCAAACACTGGGGAAATGGTAGAGAAAAAAACAGAGTGGAGTCTTCCTCCAGGAGCCTAAGCTAGTAGGAAAAAGACATCCAATAATACTCTCACAAATGCACAACAATGGAGAAGAGATACAGTGCAGAAAAAGAACAGGTGTCATGAGACACTAATCAAGGGGATCCTCTACGGAAGAGTGTAGCGGGTATAGAGAAGCCAGAGAAAGGCCTCTCTGATTCTGAGACATAGAGTCTCAAAAAGCACTGAAGGAAGAGTAGAGAAACCTGGTACGTTCAATGGACTGGAGAAGGCCAATGTGCACAGGACATGTGAGCGAGGTGACAGGGCAGGAAATGACTCTGTAGAAACAGACGGAGGCCAGACCATGTGGGGTCTTCTGAATCATGTTGAAGACCTGGGATTTTGTTTTAATGGTATGAAGAAGCCCTTGGAGGCCTTTCAGGAGTGTGGCGACATGATCAAAACTGCCTATTAAATGCTCTATCCAGCTGCTGTGCGGAAAATGATACAGAAGGGAGAAATAGCACAATTGAGAAGAACAGACCATTGAAGTAGAGGAGGCATGAAATGAGTCTTTAACTAGGATGGTGATAGTGAGGTAGAGAAATATTTTGGAACTAGAAATGACAGAATTTGTCATTGGATAGACAGAAGGGGTGAAAAAAAGATGTCAAAGATGACTTGTTAGAGTAGGTCGGCGGGGGAGGCAACCTATGTTTGGCCCCGTTGAATTTGAAATGCTTACATCACAATTATCCTCATACCTAGGCCCAGACCCCTGTATCACCATCAATGTGAATCTGAAATAAAAACACTGGAGTTGTGAGCACTTGTCTGTGGGATTGAAGTATTCCACATTCAGAAAAGCTTTACTTCATAGTCCAAATACAAGTGAAGAGGAAATGTTACTTATCCAGGACAGAACCTCAAGAGTTTGGAACTCTTAGGAACCAGTGAAGCACTGAGATTTGAAAGAAGGTACAGCAACAATGCTCATAAAATGCCAACAAACTATCATTGAAGAGATGTGTCTCCACTAAATGGAGACAAAGATTCAGATAAAGGAATTCTTCATATTTATTGAATTTCTTCTTGACAGTTTGACAAGACAAGATACAAAGAGTTTGCTTTTGTAGCTAACTCCATTTTAAGAACAGCAACCAACAAGCTGGCTGACTAAAACTACTAGTTAAACATACTCAATGAGTTTTCCACCTCATCCTCAGCACTTCCTGTCATATTAACTGTATGAACATTCACTTATATTGTTCAGTATTTGTGACCTCATTTTAGTCTACGTTGGAAAATTTGAGAAAGAATAGTGAGAGTTAAATTCTCTTACATTTTTCCCTTCACATATATCCTGAGACAGAATGATAACCCCATCTAGAGTTCATCATAGGAAATTTTTCAACAAAGAGAGGACTATATGAAAATGAGCTTCAGAGAGAAATGGTTGAAAAATAGGACGAGGATACCTTTACGGGATTTCCACGTGTGTTGTTGGTGCTATGTGGTGTGGTATAAAAAGACCTTACTGATGGATACTTATGTGTTTGGATATACATGTAGATATCTGGGCAGAGCTTTGTGAAAATATGTCCATTATGAAATGAACGAAATGTATCTCTCTTCTTAGTATTCTTACATAGCACATTAAAGCATGCAGTGCTTTTTTAACATAACTATCCCACATGGAAACATTTAAAAACTCTAATAGTACATCTGCTAACGTCTTCATAGAGAACAGCATGTTCAGTCTATTCTTTGAAGTGAAAAGTGTCAACCATCACTGCATTCTTAGAACTCAGATGTTAAAAGTCTGTCGTGTCAAGAATGGGCCCATTGTGGGCTGCTGATAGCACAGACTTCTACAAATGTTCCGTCGTACTTCTGAGCCATGCTAATGATCCGTGCCTAATGGATCATGAAGAGCATTTCGAAGCCACCTTTTCCCTGAACATCATCAACTCTCAGTATCTTGTCAAAAAGCACCAGTGGTTGTCACAATGATATCCCCCAAGGGTGCCTTTCCCAATGCAACCATCAAATATATTTGAAGGCTTTGAGAAACAGACAGAAAAATTCAAGGGGAGTTCAACAGTGCATATCTGAGCTTTAAAAAAATTTAAATCTAAAATAATATTTGAGAAATGGGCTTTTCACACTAGAAAAACTAAGTTACTATGATATGGGGATTCCATTTTTATCCAGTTGGAATAAAAATAATAGCAACTGGTTATAGAGCACTTCTTACGTTATATGTTTCACATGTGTCACCTTATTTGCTATTACAACTTTCCTATAAGTACCATTATCATTCCCATTAATAGATAACCCTCAGTAATTCTTAAGAAGCACTCTTCATTCAGTAAGTAGTAAAATGGTGATTCAAACCCAGGTGTCTCTGATTCCAGCGTGTGAGCTTGGAAGCACCCTCCAAGATCCCCAATCCTGTGCCATGATACGGAAATCTTAGAACTCAGCAAATTTTCCAAAAGTCCAGTAGAACTCATACATTTATTCATAAGGGGACTCCCAGGTTTACTCAGCTTTTTAAAGGAGAGGTGGCTTTTAAGGTAGAATTAAGAGAAGAGAAAACTTGAAGTTGAAAAAATTAGGTTCACATCCCAGCTCTGTCATCTGTGCCCCACATGACATTGGACAAGTGATTCAACATGACAGTGTTTCTGTGAGAAACTCAGTGGGGAGTGAATATATGATGTCATACCCATTTTCCAGATGAACATGCTGACTAAATTCAACCCTGAATATAACTCTATCGAAAGATTGTTGAAATGTCTTTATTTAGAGAGACTGAAAAAAAATGTGGTGTCAAATTGCACTCAGTCTGATCTAGATCTCAAAGTTGAATAAGCCAGACTTCGGGGACTACACTGATAGGAGTTTATTATATAATTGCCTTGGAAGGATCCCAGGTCCAAACCACACCCCCACAGGTGAGAGTAGGGTTTTCCTAAAGTGAAATGATATTTTGACTATCAGCCATCCTGGAAAGAGATCCTTTGGGGGCAATAAAAAAGACACATGAAAGGCCCATGAGAGAGGGCAAACTATTTCTTTTTCATTCAGTCTTAAGTCCCCAGGTGAGTTCATCTGGTATTTGGCCAAACCGACACAGTTCCAGAAAAAAGCAAGCCAATCTGATGATCTGATGCTGATTGCAAATTACTGCATGTCGTGCTTCTCTTTCCTTATTACCAAACTTCAGTAAAATCTCTGCTATGATCTAAGACAGAGGTCTACAAACATTTTCTGTAAAGCGACAGAGAGTAAACATTTTAGGCTTTGTGGGCCATGCTGTCTCGTCACAACCACTTAACTCTGATATTCTAGCACACGAGCAGCCATAAATACATAAATAAGCATGACTCTGTCCCAATAAAACTTTATTTATGTATGCCAAAATTCTCATCTAATATAATTTTCACATGTAATGAAATATTATTCTTCTTTTTTCAACCATGTAAAAATCCATTCTTAGCTCACGGTCCATATAAAATAAGAGGCAGGGGCACCTGGGTGGCTCAGTTGTTAAGCGTCTGCCTTCGGCTTGGGTCATGATCCCAGGGTCCTGGGATCGAGCCCCGCATCGGGCTCCCTGCTCTGCGGGAAGCCTGCTTCTCCCTCTCCCACTCCCCCTGCCTGTGTTCCCTCTCTCGATGTGTCTCTCTCTGTCAAATAAATAAATAAAATCTTTAAAAAAAATAAATAAATAAGAGGCAGCAGGCCAGATGTGAACCATGGGTTGGAGTTTGCCCTCTGCTCTAGAAATTTAAACAGGAGAGCGCATCTTTCTGGGAAGTAAGGTAGTCAAAAAGAAAGATGTGTGCTGGAAGCTGGTTCAACAGTCACCATCAGAAGACAGCCATATTCCATGGAATGCTGAAGTTCCTCCCACTTAACTAAGCCCACAGTCACTGAATTTTAGGATGTCAATAGAAAGGCAACACTGTCCTCTACACTGCTGGAAATTGGTTATTACAGATATAAATCACCAGTGATGTGCTTGGTGCACAGAACATACTTTGACAATATTTGATTCCTTCCCTCCTTCCTTCCCTTTTCTAAATTTACCTTCAGTGTAAACATATGTTTAATTCATACCTAAACTGTTGAGTTTTTTTTCTAATTCTGACTAATAGAATAATACAAAAGCCACATCTTTATTACTTAAAACATAGTTATTATTAAATTTAGTACTGTTATTTTTTGAGAGATTAAATTGTTCAATACCTGTAGACAATGGACAAAAATTAAATACGACCATATACGAAAGATTCTTTGACAGTGGTCTCTGCCATTCCCCACTATATAAAATTGCATCGTATGTGTCTTTTTTCTCCACATTCATGTATACCTCTGTGTGTTCATTCACACACTCACATATATGTGTGCCCTTCTCCAACCTTTACATGTATGCATACTTTCAAATAAAAATTTTAATTAAATCCATTTGTGTTTTGGATTAGCCAAAGAAGAGCCTTGTAGACATTAATCTAGCATAGAAAATCAATACATCACAATTAGGAAAAGGCAACTGGAAAGGCTCCTGACATTTTTTTTTTTACCTCACACACATCCAGTTTGTTTGAACATAGAATAGTTTTGCTATTCATTCCATCAGCCAGAATTCTTGAACCAATGAAGCCAATGAACACTAATGAAAAGGCATTTTTCATGTCCATTACATTTGACTCCACACCAGGTTGCTTAATGAACTACATTTGGGTTTCATCTTAGAATTAATTAAATATTTAACATTTGGAACAAAAATATAGCTACATTTGGTAGGTTAAGGGTGAGCCACAAAATGGCTTCTAACAACCATTCTAGAAGAAGTATGTTATAGGAAACACTACTAAAATTATCTAACCTAATAAACCATATTTTAGGTTAGAAAACTGAGGCCCAAGAGATCAAGCAGCATGCCTAAGATCATCCAGCTAGACTGTTACCTGGCACTCCTTTTAGCTGGATATGAGGCTCATTCGGAGAAGCAGAAAATGGGACTTGTTCCCTTTAGGAGGGTCAAATCCTAGTTTTCAGAGATTGGTCCTCTTCTTGAACAGGTGTAGACGGCACCTGACTTCAGGGTGCACGTGTTTCTGACAATTCCAATAAAGTTTCTGCTCTAAGGGAAAGATCTGGATTTTAGCTGCGACCCACAGGTGGCGCAGGGTGAAGTGCCAATATGTTTGAGTGCAGGATTTATTCTTGAAGTTGCCAGCTTCAGCTAATTGCAGATGTAAAAGATAAGACACCAATTTCAAAAAGAACAATTCTTGGCAACAAGACCATAATATGTATTCATTGTGCTCCTTCCCCATCTAAAGACAATTGACCACACTAGAAAAAGTAGATTGATAAAATTTAAGGGTCTTTTCAGGAAAAAAAAAAAAAAAGTTTTAATTTAAATGTAATTTAGGAAAATTTATACTTGGTTCTGATTTAGAAGTTGTTTGGGGTAGCTAAATTGTAACGCTCCTGTCGGAGAAAGAGCTATTTCAATTCAATTAATAAACTAATTTTTTTTAAAGATTTTATTTATTTATTTGACAGAGAAAGACACAGCGAGAGAGGGAACACAAGCAGGGGGAGTGGGAGAGGGAGAAGCAGGCTTCCCGCGGAGCAGGGAGCCCAATGCGGGGCTTGATCCCAGGACTCTGGGATCATGACCTGAGCCGAAGGCAGACGCTTAACGATTGAGCCACCCAGGCACCCCTAAGTGACCGATTCTTGATCTCAGCTCAGGTCTTGATCTCAGGGTCGTAAGTTCAAGCCCCACATTGGGCTCCACGCTGGGCTGTGTGCCTGGTGTGGAGCCTACTTAAAAAAAAAAAAAAAAAAAAGCAGCAGCTAAGGTGCTGTTAGTCCACTATTCTGTATTGATGGGTAATTTTTTTTTTAAGATTTTATTTATTTATTTGACAGCGGAGAGCACAAGGAGGGGGGGCAGCAGAGGGAGAGGGAGAAGCAGGCTCCCTGCTGATCAGGGAGCCCAATGCGGGACTCGATCCCAGGACCCTGGGATCATGACCTGAGCCGAAGGCAGATGCTTAACGACTGAGCCACCCAGGCGCCCCTAAACTAATTTTTATAGCACTATGAGGCATAAATACAATAAACTGCACATATACATTTAAGGGGTGCAACTTGACCGGTGTTGACATATGCATGCATTCATGCAACCATCAGCACAATCAACATAATAAACATTTCCATAATGCCCAAAAGTTTCCTAGGCCTGCTTGTAATCCACTCTCCAACTCTGTTCGTAGCCAAACACTAAACTTTTTTGTTTGCTTGCTTTTGTTTGGGTGGCGGGGGAATTGGATTGGGGGGGGTGGATTTTTTTTACTGGTGTTCAAATGATCCTTTATTGAAATATTTTCCTCTGTGGTTCTTTTTTTTAGAGAGAGAGTGGGGAAAGGGCAGAGGGAGAGGGAAAGAGAGAATCTCAAGCAGGCTCCCTGGTGAGCTTGGAGCCCCACAGGAGCTCAATCCCACGACCCCAAGATCATGACCTGAGCCGAAACCAAGAGTCGGAGGCCCAACCAACTGAGTCACCCAGACACCCCTCCTTTGTGGTTCTTAATAGCTGGGCTTTCCCCTGCACCACTGCTGATGTTATCTATGACATCATGGGGATGGCAGCCACCAAAGTTTGCAGCCCACAGACTGGGCAGTTCCCACAACTTCTCTAATGGCTCCAGAAAGCTCTCTGGCTAAAGATCATCGCCCCATCTTGGGCAATGATGACCATCTCATCAACAAGTGTTATTTCCACTGTGCTGATGTTTTTCTTGCGCTTTTCTGTCTCTGGGTGGCTCCTTGAAAGCTTGGATGTTTCGGGCAAAGGCAGAAGTTACCACCTCAGTCTGGGACTGACTGTTCTGAATGGTCAGGTCATCTGTAATCTTTAGACCCATGCAATTACCCATTGCCTTGGCAATGTCCCCACCAAACTTTTTTTGGACACATTTTGGTGGTCAGGGCAGATGTGGCACTGAATTCCCCACTGAGGCACCTCAGGTTGAACTGAGCACTATGTTAAAGGCAAATGGTATCAAATGAACCGAGACACTAGAAGACCAAAGGAAGTTGCAACTTGGCCTCCTCTGAAACAGAAACTGAAAACTGCTATTTTAGCATTTTATACTGTTACTATAGATTTGTTTTCATTTTCTAGAATCTTCTAGAAATGAGATCATATAGTCGTACTCTTTTTTGTCTGAGTTACATAATTCAACATAGATAATTCTGAGATTCAACCACGTTGTTGCATGTATCAATAGTTTGTTCCCTTTTTTTCTGAGTTAAAAAATATAGAAAATTTAACTTGAATTGGACCACAGGCCTAAATATTAACCTATAAAACTTCTAAAAGAAAATAGAAAAAAAAAATCGTAGTGGCCCTGGGTTAGGATATCTAATATAGGACAACAAAAGTATGACCTATTTTTAAAAATCAGTAAGTTAGACTTGCATTGGATTTTCCTTGTCCCCTATGTCTTTTTCCACATTCCCTCATTCCTGCTTCCTAATGTCACATCTCAAATAAACTAGTCACCCAAGTGCATGTGTGAGCCTCTGTTGGGAGAATTTGAACTAAGACATGGCCCCTGCCAAATGCCAGGCTCAGTTCCAAGAAACAACATGTATTTTCAAAAGACAATGTCATATGTGTCACCCATATTAATTCAGTTGAAATGCTGATTAGGTCAAAAAGGGATTCATGGGTCTATACGATGGTTCTGGAGAAGAATTTAAAGGAGAAAGCATGAACAGGGAGAACTAGGATTTTTATTTGTTTTTAATAAACGTTACCAGGCACAATTTCAGTTCTTGAAAAGTTGGCTCTTATCTCTTGATTCAGCACTCATAAAAAGTTTTAGTTCTTGTCCTGGAAAATGGGGCTGCTGTGTTCCAACTGTAATAACAGTGTGTCTTTATGACCCTCTGGCATTTAAACTTGAGAATTCCTGGGGAAATAGTCCTTGCAAACCCTTTAGGGCCTACTATTTGGGAGTGTTGATTTATTCATTTGCTGATTTATGCAGCATCCGGAATTAGAATGAGATATTCACAGATTTTCTGGATTTTGTTTTTATTTTGTTTTATTTCTAACACATTTATGCCTTTGCTCTTTTCAGGATTTGCAGAAAATGAAATGCCCTTCTTTCTTCTCTCTGCAGCTGGAGCTCAGAAGAAAACAGAACATCGCGAAGGTCTTAATACCCCGGATTCCTGGGGACGTGTTACCTCCTTTTCATTCACATTTTAGCAAGATGGGGGAAAGGTCTTTGAAGGCGTAGAAGACACAGATCTAGACATAGAAATCTAATCCACTTTCCAAGGTCCCACGCAGATACTGCCCTCATGTACAAACCTTCTTAGATCTCCCCTTGACAATCTCAGCACTCTTTTCTCACTTTTAGAACCAGCTTTTTCACTCCCAAAAAAAGAGCAAGGCCAAGCCTGGTAGAAGAGAGTTTTGATTTCACTGCTTCCTGCAATCCCAGTTTATAATAACCTTTTCCATGAGCTCAGGAGATATTTTTAATCAGAAATCTTATTTTCTGAGATTCAGGCACGTGAGTTCCAGATCTGTCTCTGGCATTAACTTAAAGTGTGACTTTTCCTCCTCTGGGTGTGTGAAATGAATCTCCTTCCAGATGTTATAGTCCATGTCCATGATTCTGAGGGTAAGATGGACTTTCACCACACTAGCACATCACAGGGTATATATTCAAATAACGGGTTTGAGATTCGTAATTGGTACACTTTAACAAAATATTTGCTCAGGAGTCCCCCTAGCAAGACACCAACAGTCTCTCTGTCTCGGTGTCTCTCTTATAAAGCAGACATAACAGAACATGATGCGGTTGAAATACGAACAGCATTTCTCCAAATGAACAGCTGCCCAGTGATGTCAAATTATCTTCACCAACAGTTTGAAGAAATTTCTAAGAAGTCAATTAAGGTAATGTTCAGAGACAGAAATACTAAAAATAGTGACATTTTTGCTAGAGAGGATATCTTTAGCAAAAAAAAAAAAAAAAATGGGGAATGCTTGTCACATCTGTGAATGTTGGTGTGTATTTTAAACTGTTGCATATTTAGTAATTTTTTAGGGTTACTGCAGTTGTAGATTATTAGAAGGAGTGTAAGTGCTTAAGCAAGGGGCAAAATGATGTCGGCATGATAGTCCACAATTGCTAAAAGTTCTAGTATTTTAGAGGACCTTTGAAAGGAGCACTGGAGAATTACTTATGACTGTCCCCAGGCTTGTTCTATTTTTCTACCAACACTCCCAAACAGAAGACACCCTCTCACTCGCTATAATCCAAGGAGTCACAGTGAGTACAGATACAAAGCCAAAATTTACATCTCAGACTTTGATCACTAAGTAAATTTTTCATCATTCAATTCTCTGTTAAATATTGTACCACTAATTATATTCTGAAGTGTCACAGCTCACTAGGTTTGTTTTTGTTTTTGTTTTTGTTTTTGTTTTTGAGGGGCAGTAGGCACTCCTATATTTGAAAAGTAGAAAAGAAATCTTTGTGTATATGTATGAATCTGAATTTTATTCTTTGTACTCTAAATGCCTGGGAACACCTGAGAATATTCTAGATGCTGTTATAACTCTAGAAGAATTAATTATGCCTTTGGAGTTAAAACAATCCAGGTTCAGTCACAGAAACACACACACACACACATGCATGCCCTTAATATATCTAAATCAATGAAGCAAACGGATGAAGAGGAGGGAGAATAGACTTTAAAATGGAGCAGACTGGGTGCCTGGGTGGCTCAATCAGTTAAGCGTCTGCCTTCAGCTCAGGTCATGACCCCAGGGTCCTGGGATCGAGCCCCGCATCGGGCTCCTGGCTCAGCGGGAAGCCTGCTTCTCCCTCTCCCTCAGCCTGCCACTCCCCCTGCTTGTGCTCTTTCTCTCACTATTTCTCTCTCTCTCTATGTGTGTGTCAAATAAATAAGTAAAATCTTAAAAAAATAAAATAACATGGAGCAGACCTTAACTGGAATTCTGACCTGCCACCCACTTAGCATGGTTGAAAGTCCTATTTCTAGCATTCTGCTTCCTAGGTTTAAATCCTTATTCTGCTATTAAAAAACTGTGTGACTTTGGGGCGCCTGGGTGGCTCAGTTGGTTAGACGACTGCCTTCGGCTCAGGTCATGATCCTGGAGTCCCTGGATCGAGTCCCGCATCGGGCTCCCTGCTCGGCAGGGAGCCTGCTTCTCCCTCTGACCCTCCCCCCCTCTCATGTGCTCTCTCTCTCTCATTCTCTCTGTCTCAAATGAATAAATAAAATCTTTAAAAAAAAAAAAAAAACTGTGTGACTTTGGACAAATTACTCTACCTCTCTCTGTCTCTAGTACCCCACTGTAAAATGGAGGCCAAAAGAGTGCCTATCTCATAAGGCTGTTCTGAGACTCAAGATACGACATATGTAAAGAGCTTGGTAGAGAGGGGGTGCCTAGCACATAATTAGAACTCAATTAAATATTAGTTCTTATTATCATTATTATTAACTAGTTACGTGACCCTATGCAAGTTATACTCTTCCTAGGCCTCAGTTTTCCCCTCTCTAAAATAGGTACAATGATGTTATCATAAGACCGAAGTGAGACAGTGGATGGGGAGTGATTCAGGACAGCGCCTGGGTAAGGAGGCCCTAGTTCAGTCATGGGGTAGAATGTCAGTGTCCCAAGTTTAATGGTCACTAGTCAAGAAATGCCACACACTTTGAAGCAGCCAAAGGTGGGAAGACCTGGGGTGGTAGCCAGTTTTATTTATTGTCAAGGTCAGCACATTCATCAACTCTCCTCATTAAAATGTGCCAGTTAATGAGTAGTGGCATACTCCTTAGCAAAGGGCAGCAGCAACCTAAGCAAACTTATCAAAAATTCAGAGAGGTACAGAGTTTGGGAAAAGTTCATTCTTCCCTTAATTAACGGATCTAATTACAATCCTGACATAACAAAATGCAAAATGCGCTCTTCAAAAGACACCGAGTCAAAGGTTTAACAGCCCAGATAACCTTCTCCTTTGGTACAGCCTGACCCAAATGTAGGGGAGGGAGGAGGAGGGAACCTTATCATACACTCAACAGCGTTGATGAAACGGCTTCTCAAGAAATTAAAGCACATCAGAATCCCAGAACAACAAAGGCATTGAAAGGAAATAAAAACGCTCCCACATCCTGGGATGTGGGTGAACACAGAGTTAAGGTTTTTCACTAATCTCTCTTCTTAGCAGACGTCAAAGCATTTACTTGGTGATCTTTCCTGACTAGTTATGAATAGCACTTCAGCATCCTAAAGAGTCTGGGTCTGTAATTGTTGCCTCATTTAGATAAAGCCTAAAGTACAATAAGATGATATGCTAGGCTTATTAAATGGTTTCTGAAATAGCAGATCCAGAATTTTAAACCAGCTACCACTCGCCAAAGGCCTAGAGGACAGGCAGCCTGACCTCCAGCTCACCCACTCAGCGAACCACAGTCTGGAGCGGGTAAGCTCCGTCTGTTACAAGACCTGCAATCAACTTCATAGGAGACTTCAAAAACTCTGGCAACTCCAACCTGTGATTCTTTACATGAAAATGAACAGATAGGGACTATTAAGTCTTGGCGCTTCTCAACAGTTTCAAGGGTGCTGAAAACTTTCAGACAGCAAGAGGGTTTTCCACACACAGTGACTCACCAACTTCTTCAGGAGTTCCTAAGTGAGAAGCACACTCTCAGATTACAATAAACACCTCATAGAATATTATTAATCTGGAAGGAGAAAGAGGAGAAATGTGTCGAGGTGCCTGGGTGGCTCAGTCGGTTAAGCATCTGCCTTTGGCTCAGGTCATGATCCCAGGGTCCTGGGATTGAGTCTCGCATTGGGCTCCCCGCTGAGTGGGAAGTCTGCTTCTCCCTCTGCCTCTGCCCCTCCCCCCTGCTTGTGCACACTCTCTCTCTCTCTCAAATAAATAAATAAAATCTTAAAAAAAAAAAAAAAGAGGAGAAATGTGACTTGCCTAAGATCGAACAGAAAGGTAACAATAGAGAAATCTGCAGCCCCCCCTTGGCAGGGTCAAATGTGGTATTTCCGCTCATTTCATCATTTCTCTATTCAACAAATCTTTATTCAGCATCTTTCATGCGTTGGGTCTTGTTTGGTCACCGGGATACGGTTGTGTATAAAGCAGACATGACCCTACCCCTCATGAAGCTCATATTCCAACAAATAAATAAGCAAGAAAAATGCTTCGCTTCGCATGAGAGTGACTGGGTGCCTATTATGGTTGAAATGACCAGAGAAGCTCTCCCTGAGAGGTGACATTTCAGCTGAGAACTGAATGACACAGAGGGCCATCCATGTGAAGACCAAAAGGAAGAGGATAAAAGGAGAGACTAGTGGGTACAAAGGCCCAAGGCTACTTAAGAACATTGAGAAGACTAAGGTTTCTCGAACCAAGAGAGGGAGGAGGAGAGTGGTACGAGCTGACACAGGGGCAACAGGCCAGGGATAGATAATACAGGACTTCGCATGTGCATGACAGGGTGTGTGAATTTTGTTACAAGTGTGATAGAATCCACTGGAGAGTCTTAAGCAGAGGAATGCTCTGAATTCCCTTTATAAAAGATCATCCTGATATACATGTAGAGACTGGATTAAGAGGGTAGGGGACAGTGCAGAGTCCAGCAAGAAGCTTGCAGCGGGGGGCCAGGTAAGGGATGAGAGTGGGGGTATCAGTGGAGATGGAGGTAGGATCCACAGAACTTGCACAGGAATTGGCTAAATGTGGGAAGAGGTGAGACAAGAGAGGAGAGGAGCATCATTGGTGCATTTGGGACATGAGCAATTGCATGAGTGGGGATGGCTATTATTGGGATAAGAAAAATAGGCCATGGGAAAGAAGTAAATGTGAGGATTAGAAATAGCTCTTTTTTGCCAAATTTGAAATGCCTATTGGATACTCACGTGAGATACCAGCTAGATCATTGAATACAAAAATATATAAATCTGGGATTCTGGGAAGATGTTGGGGATTGAGGCATCGTCCTTAGAGATGCTACTAAAAGTCACGAGACTGGATGAGGTCACCCAGGCAAAAGGAAGACGTTTTCCAAAGGAGCAGTCCACCCGGCTCCTTTCCAGGAGGAGCCCTGTGCTCTTTCTCTCACACACAGCCGCTCTCTGACAGTACTCGGAAACAACAAAGGAAGGGAGGTGACTCTCGGCGTCCTTGGACGCAGCATGTTTGGAGTTGGTGCCTCTTCCCTGTAATCAAAAGGCCCTCAGAGGGAGATGCAAAGACGCACACTTCCTGTGATGTGCTGCAGAGTGAACCCTGGTCCCTCACTCAAGTCCTTCATAAAGAAAAAGAGAAAAAAAATCAATCCGCTTCCACAAAACTGTTGAGTTTTACTTACTGTGCACATGAGGAGGAAAAAAGCAGCCGCGGCAGTGATCAGAGGAGAGCCCGGTGTGAGGCTGCCCCCTCGTGTCCACCCACACTTATGACCCACTCAGCAACCCAAAATCAATCTCTTAAAGCTGCAGTACACATAGCTGCCTTTATCTCCCCTTAGCTTTGCTTCTTAAATAAGCATCATGTCCTAGAAATCAATCCCATGTGTCCCCATTACAGGACCATAGATAAGGAAATGAGAAAGCTCCACATGACTTTAACTGCCGAAAGGTCAAAAGATGGGCTTTTAGGGGCGCCTGGGTGACTCCATCCAATTAAGCGTCAGACCTCTTGCTCTCAACTCAGTTCTTGATCTCAGGGTCATGAGTTCAAGCACCACATTGGGCTCCACACTGGGCATGGAGCCTACTTAAAATAAAATAATAATAATAATAATAACACATCTTTCCATATTGTACAAGGCATAGTTCTCAAGCAATATTAATGGCTTAACAGATTCAGATACCTGATGGTCTGTTAAGACACCACTTGATGTGACTTTGGGTCTGATTAACTAGTGGCTAGATTTGGGTTCCTCTGAAAGCAGGGCCTGAGAAAAGGAGTTGAGTGCATATGATTTCAGAAGCAGGAGTACGGAAGGGTGAGAATAAAATAGGGAAGGACGGAAAAAGAGGGATGGGTTCTTGAGTTTATTTACTTCTGAGTCAACTAGAGCTCAATACCACCAGGGAACTTCTGAGAGCCTCTGCAGAAAGCCCCTCAGAATTGTCCGCCTGAAGGACAGAAGTCTGGCACATATTTCAACCAACTCTCACTCCCCCTTGGTGAAGGACTGCTCTCTTACATCCCTGAGCTGAGGCTATAAGAAGTTGACCGTCCTTCGCCGGCTTTAGAAAAAACCCTAAGGCAGAAGACTAGAAAGAGACCATAACATACATGCTTGAGGAGGGATGGGGATAGGGACAGGAACTGCCTACCTCAGCTGAGTTGAAAAAGATGAGTTGAGGAAAGAAAACAAAAACACGAATTTGAAAAGATACATATGCGCCCCTATGTTTATTGCAACAGTATTTATAATAGCCAAGATATAGAAGCAACCCAAGTATCCATTGATAGATGAATGGATAAAGATGTGGTGTGTATAGATACAGTGGAATATTACACAGCCATAAAAAATGATGTCTTGCCACTTGCAACAACATGGATAGACCTAGAGGGTATCATGCTAAGTGAAATAAGTCAGACTGAGAAAGACAAATACCATATGATTTCACTCATATGTGGAATCTAAAAAAAAAAAAAAACTAACAAAAAGCAGAAAGAGACTCATAAATACAGAGAACAAAGTGATGGTTGCCAGAGGTGACAGGTATAGGGAAGATGGGCAAAATGGGTGAAGGGGAATGGAAGGCACAAGCTTCCAGTTACGGGATGAATAAGTCACAGGAATAAAAGGTACAGCATATGAATATAGTCAATGGTACTGTAATAGCGACGTATGGTAACAGATGGTGGCTGTACCCGTGAGCACACTATAATGTAGAGAGCAGCTGAACCGCTATGTTGTACACCTGAAACTAGTGTAACATTGTGTAACAACTATACTCAAATTTAAAAAAAAAAAATTAATGAGTTGAGGGGATGTGGCCTGGGTGTGATAGGCATCTGTGTCACCCAGGAAGATTCTCTTCCTGAATATCCTAGAGAAGCCGTGTGCTGGATAGGACAGGGTACCACATTCGCCATTTGTTAGCCGTGGGAGCTTTGGCAAACTTCTTTTCCCTCCAAATCTTGATTTCTTCATCCATAAAGTAATTATAATGGTAATAATTAAGTACTCTTCTAAATAATAAATGTATTAACACTTGTGAGGTGCTTGGTGCAAGGAGAAAAATGCATTAAGTTGCTATAGTATCGTTAATAAACTGATAATTAAAAGAGTGATATCTCATTTGCCTTCTAGGTCTCCAATTTTGGTTCACATTTATTGACCCCTTTTTGGTCTTGCTCTAACTTTGTAGCTTCTGTTTATTCAGACATGTGCTAGCTGCCTCGGCTTGTTTCCTCTCCTCCTTCTTTCTTCCTGGCAAATATTTTTTGAGCCCTGACTGTGCTTCAGACATTGTGCTCACCTTACTCTATAATTGTGCTCTGCTTCTCAGACTATATTCAGAATTCTTATCTGAAGTACTGGAAATTCAGTTTGTGTAAATATTGCCTGCAAATAGCCCATGTCCCCCACCATACAAATACTTTAAAGTCTTGCCATGCCACGCTGGAAATAGAACAAATAGACCAGAACTCACATCTAAATGAGCATTGTTCCTCTTAAAGTAGTTACCTTGCAAAGTTTCACAATTCACCTCTCTCCCTCCTCCACTCCGTGCATGCACTTGGGGAACAATACAGAGTTGGCATATTATTTTTAACGTAGTAGAGGACAAAAAAATAATTTTTGTTTTGTTTGTAGGCAATTGCAACAACACAGAGGAATACATAACACTAATAATGACCACATCTCATTCTTCTTTTACAAACCCCACCCCACACCTAACCCAGTAACCTTCCTGTAGTAAGTATATAATAAGTGTTAGCTATTTATTCATCCATTTATCAAATATTTTAAGCACTCATTATAAGCTAATTGATGTACTAAGAGCTGAGGAAGGACATAAAGATAATTAAAATATGATTTATGATGTCCAGACCACTATGGTCTAACAGAGAAGATAACATTAAATGCCTCTATAAAAGGATCTTAGAAGAGTTCTATGGATGAAGTTTAATCGAAAAGTGGGTAGGAGGGGTGCCTGGGTGGCTCAGTCAGTGAAGCATCTGCCTTCAGCTCAGGCCATGATCCCAGGGTCTTGGGATCGAGCCGGGTGTTGGGTTCCCTGCTCAGCAGGGGAGTCTGCTTCTCCCTCTCCCTCTGCTCCTGCTCATGTGTGCTCTCTCTCTCTCTCTCTCACTCACTCTCTTTCAAATAAATAAATAAAATCTTTTTTAAAAAGTGGGTAGGAGGGACGCCTGGGTGGCTCATTTGGTTAAGCGACTGCCTTCAGCTCAGGTCATGGACCTGGAGTCCCGGGATCGAGTCCCGCATCGGGCTCCCTGCTCAGCAGGGAGTCTGCTTCTCCCTCTGACCCTCCCCTCTCTCATGTGCACTCTCTCTCACTCATTCTCTCTCTCTCAAATAAATAAAATCTTAAAAAAATAAAAATAAAAATAAAATAAAATAAAATAAAATAAAAAATGGGTAGGATTTCAGTAGGCAAAAAATGTGAAAGAAAGAATGCACTGCTTATAACAGAAAGAACACAAGCTAAGGCACAGAGTCAAGAAATATTTCTGCACATCCTAGGATAAGAGTATGTAGTATAACAAGAATTTATAGTATTTATCAGAAACAACAGAAGAATAAGCTGGAAAAAATTTTTAGACTAACTAAATAGTGAAATATTATGGGTAGGAATCTGCTTATCATCAAGTACAACTACCAGGGCACTGTTGGAGGAAAATTTACACTTCATTACTTACCAGAGGAAGGCTGTATTTTGCTTTGTTGTAGAAGAGACATTGTCCAGAACAGTAATTTCTACCACTAGGTCACAAGCTCATGGAGAGAGCTTTCTACATAGTACACATAATATGTGAATTTCTATTCACAAAATGTAGTCCATAGATTAAATGAATAATGTTTTGCACATATTTTAAAAATGAATATGAGATTTTATTTTTTTAAAGATTTTATTTATTTATTTGAGAGGGAAATAGAGAGAGCACACAAGCAGGGGCAGAGAGAGAGGGAGGAGCAGACTCCTCACTGAGCATAGAGCCCAAGTCAGGACTCAATCCCAGGACCTCAGGATCATGACCTGAGCTGAAGGCAGGTATTTAACTGACTGAGCCACCCAGGCACCCCTCATATGAGATTTCAATAAACAAAACAATTCATTTAAAAGTGTTAATTTTGGGCGCCTGGGTGGCTCAGTTGGTTAAGCGACTGCCTTCAGCTCAGGTCATGATCCTGGAGTCCCGGGATCGAGTCCTGCATCGGGCTCCCTGCTCAGGAGGGAGTCTGCTTCTCCCTCTGACCCTCCCCCCTCTCATGTGCTCTCTCTCTCTCTCAAATAAATAAATAAAATCTTTTAAAAAAAAATAAAAGTGTTAATTTTTTCAATCAGTGGAGATATAAATCACACCACCATCTTAGCACTAAAAAGAGATCTGGAGATGGCCAAACAGAAGAAAGGATCTCCCCAGATATTAAGATCAAGGTAATCTGGGACAAGGGAACTAATGCATCAAAGTTCCTTTTTATTCAACGTTAACAATAACCACTGTCTGTGAGACACTGTTCTTGGAGAATGGATGGAAGGAACATGGATTGAAAGCTGGGGGATCAGTTAGGTGACTATGACAGTGATTTAGGTAAGAGATAACGAATGTCTGACAATGATACCAGAAAGAGTAAAGAAGAGGAAACAGATTTGAGAGATTATGCCTTAGCAAAATTTTAAAAAGAACTATTTGAACAAGATCAATTGAACGTGGAAATAAGTTATAAGTTGAGAATATCTCCTAAGTGTCTAATGTGGACAAGTGGGTGAATTGCAATGCCTTTTCTTCCATGTGTTTGCATGCTGGTGTGTATTGAGAGGTGAGAAGTAACGGGAAGTGATGAGTTCAGTTTTCTTGAGTTGAGGAGTATTCAGAACATCCAAAAGAAACTATTTTAATACAATTGACCAACAACATGTCCTACTGACAGCTGTGCCATTTTAGATTCAAGCAGGACTTCTCTAACACTTGTAAGAACAAAGTTTGAATTTTCAGAAAAGGGAGAGTTGTTTCCCTCCATAAATCTGAGTAAAAAGCTCTTACTACAACAATACATGGAGTTTTACTACTAACTAACTCTCATCTCCTTGAGAGTAGGCACTCTCTTACTCATCTCTGTATCTTTAGCACCTAGAATTTGTACCTGGCTCGAAGAAGGCATTCAGGAAATATTTGTTGAGTTAACAATTAATTAAGGTTAGACTAAATCTCTGTCTTATTCCCAAGAGTCTACATGACTACTGGAAAGGAATCCAAGCCTGTAAATCAAGATCTTGGGAACAGGGAAAGAGAAAGGAAGAGCTAGAGAAACTATATTTTCCAATCTCAAGAAAGCAGGTGACATCTCCAGAAGACAGCCAATTGTTTCCTCCTATACACATCACCTGCCCACTTTATTTCCCATGTTGTCTTAGACCAGAGATGAGCACTTGTTTTGAAGAGGGAGAAGGGGAGGAAAGAAGAAAAACTACCATAGCTCTCACTGGCTTTTTAACTTATTAGTTCCAGACATTTATGAAATCTAATTTTGTATTCTTTTGCCCCCCTTCCACCCTTCTTTGTTTTGATTTAACCATGCTTGAAGAATATTCACTCTTTGAAACCAAATGGTTATTGAATTTAGCACACAGTGCATATTCAAAGCTAAGGAAAATGAAGGAAGAATGGAAGGAAGGAAAGAAAGAAAAATCCTTTACAAAGACTGGCTTTTATGTATGAAACTCTGTAAGCCCAATGAATGTCGTTTTTTTTCCCCAAAGAAAGTATTCCCAAGTATTCTGTAGAGAAATTCACTTGGTTCCAAACCTGAAGACCAGCGGCAACATTTGAAAAAGTAAAGACAGCCCAAATTTTGGGTTGGTGTCACCTCTGTTCCTAAAGGGTGACCCAGTCACTGGGGGATTGAATCTGATACGAGAAAAGATAAAGGACAGGAGCTGGCTACTCAATCTTAGCCACAACATATTGATGTTTGGGGGAAATAGAAAAGAAAGAAAGTAGAGAGGAAAAACTGAATGCTGAATTCGGTAGATAAGGATTTGAAATGAGCCTAAAGAATGAGTTGACTCATAAAATCCATGGAATAGATCACTTGGGACCCTCTACTAAGACAATGGTATGACACCAGAGGTATCTAAACATGGGGTTAAAACTCACTTCCCGTTTTTACTTCCATTAGTACAAAAAGAAAAAATGCAGCTTGAAAATTTGAAAAATATCCATCACCAAAGAATTCTCTGGAGGAGCTAGAAAATTACCTGCCTCCAGCTGGTACTTTGCTCTGCTAATGATTTGTATATATGTGAACAAAAGGTTCTGTGCTCCTATTAATTACCTAAAAAATGATTAATCTCCTTCTCAACTATGGAATTAAGGAATCAAGAGGTAGATCACCTTAAGCCTTCTCTGTATCACTGATACCAAAAATAAGTATCATTTCTTGTGCACTCACCATGTACTTCTCCAGGTTTTTTTTCTGCTACCATTCTGTACACCCACATAGCACAATGAGAAGAGATGAAATTCACATTCATCTTGTTTTTGCTCAAATCCTGGAGGTGGAAATGGTGGGCCACAAACTTTCTAAGGCAGGGCACATGTGTAAGTAATCATACCCTCTACTTCACCATCACAGTGACCCCTTCTCCCTACATTCTCCGTATTACTCCCTACACATGCCACTTCATCTATATTTGCCACAGAATCCTCAAAGTGTCTACAGTGTTTATTTAAATACCATCAGGCTATCTATTTTGCCTGTGGTTGGGGTTTTAACTTTAATAGCCTCCGGTCTTGCAATTCACTCTCCTGTTTATGACCTCTACTTTAAACTGTAATTTGGATTTTCCCTGTTTTCATTGCCCTGTGTAAATGTCTCACCAGACAAAATATTGCTCTTGGAGCACTCTATCATAATATTCCAACTGCCAATATGAAGGGCTCTCTGGAAAGTTCACCTCACATTATGTAATGCTGAATAGAATTTACACCAAATAGGACATTGAATAATATCATTTCTGTTGCTCTGAAAATTGTTTAGGCAAGTTATTGTGTTCACGACTTACAACATGCATCACGTGTAATGACTTAGATGGAGATGTAAAAGGTAGGAACTCAACCTTGCAAAGAACATGAAAATATGGAGAAAAACACTATTGAGTGAAGTACAATAAACAACAATCTATTAACTATTATTAAGGTGCTTTGTACTTAATTCATACCATTTTATCATAAAACATATCTGTAGAGTGGCTATGGTTATTATCATACCTGTTTCATAGAGGAACGTATCAGGCCTATCATCTATCTCTAAGGCATAGGTGAAAATCCATTGCAGTTGAGGGAACGGAACAGAAAAAATCTACTCCTGGGGAAGGGGCAGGAACATATGTTGGACAAAGACCATTAGAGATCGCCTCTAGCTGCGAGGGAGGGGAGCAGAATTCCTAGAAGACTCCCTCCCCAAGACCCAGGACAGAGGTCTTATATAATACTAAGGCTTAAACAGAACAACAGAAAATATGACCCTTCCTCTGCAACCACCACAGGCTAACAGGCATAGGGGAAAATCCATTGAATGAATGAAATTGAATGAAAATTGAATGAAAAACAACGGAAAATATGACCCTTCCCCTGCAACCACCACAGGCTAACAGGCATCAAGTATTAATAATAATCTATTGCTGGAGAGAGGCAACAGAAAAGACCTAAAGCTGAATGGTGAGGCAGCTGATGGTGGAGGAAAACCCTCTGGCAAATCAGCCCCTACCTTAAATGCAAAGAAAAGCTAGAGGAATGAGAAGCCTATAGTGAGGATGTTATAGGTTGAATTGTTTCCCCCTAAAAAAAATAATAAAAATTAAAAATTAAAAATTAAATATATATATGTCAGAATCCTAAGCCTCGGGGCACCTGGGTGACTCAGTCGTTAAGCATCTGCCTTCAGCTCGGGTCATGATCCCACGGTCCTGGGATCGAGTCCCGCATCAGGCTCCCCGCTCAGCGGGAAGCCTGCTTCTCCCTCTCCCATTCCCCCTGCTTGTGTTCCCTCTCTCACTGTCTATCTCTCTGTCAAATAAATAAATAAAATCTTTAAAAAAAAAAAGAATCCTAAGTCTCAGTACCTCAGAATACATCTTTGTATTCTGTACCTGATTTTCATAGAGCTAGTCAAGTTAAAATCAGGTCCTTAGGGTGAGCCTTAATCCAATATGACTAGGGTCCTTATAAAAGGGGAAAGTTGGACACAGAGACAGACATTCATAAAGAAAAGATGATGTGTTGGGGCGCCTGGGTAGCTCAGTCGTTAAGCGTCTGCCTTCGGCTCAGGTCATGATACAGGGTCCTGGAATCAAGCCCCTCATCAGGCTCCCTGCCCCGCGGGAAGCCTGCTTCTCCCTCTCCCACTCCCTCTGCTTAAGTTCCCCCTCTCGCTGTGTCTCTGTCAAATAAATGAATAAAATCTTTTAAAAAAAAGAAAAGATGATGTGAAGACACACATGGAGAAGATGACCATCTACAAGCCAAGGAGAGAGGCGTGGAACAAAACCTTCCTTCACAACCCTCAGGAGGAACTAACCCTGACAACACTAGGATTTCTATCCTCCAGAATTGTTAGACAATAAATTTCTTGTTAAAACCATTCAGTTTGTGGTACTTCATGGTACATCTCGTGCTCACTCTCTCTCTCAAATGAATAAATAAATAAAATCTTTAAAAAAAATCAACAAAAAATTTTTAAACAGAAAATAAAGAAGTACATGAAAACAAATGCTTGTTCTTAAATATCAATAAAATTAACAAACCATCTGTCAGACAGATAAGGAAAAAATTACTAATTACCAATATCAGAATGAGAAAGGTGACAACACAACAAATTCTTCAGATAGTAAAAGGATAATAAGGGTTATTAAAAGGATAATAAGGAAATATTATAAATAACTTCATGCCAATAAATTTGACAACTCAGATGAAATGGACAAATTTCCTGAAAGATACAAACAAAGCTTACTGAAGAAAACATAGATATCCTGAGTAGCCTGATACCTCTCAGAGAAATTCACTCAGAGTTAAAGCCTTCATACAAAGAAACTCCAGGTTTGAATGGCTGGTGAATTCTATCAAACATTTAAGGAAGAAATAATAGCAATCTATACAAAATTTTCCAGAAAATTGAAGAGGAAGGAATACTTAACTCATTCTATAAGTCCAACAGTACTCTGACAGAGACAGAGATGAAAGAGACATTATAAGAAGACTACAGAACAATATCACTCATGATCACTGACACAAAAAACTTCATCAAATATTAGTGAGTAAAATCAACAACAAATCAAAAGGATAATACATTATGACCAACTGGAATATATCTTAATTCAGAGCTGATTCAACATTTGAAAATCAATATAATTCACATGAACAGACTAAAGAAAAATCATAGGATCATCTTGATAGGTGCAGAAAAGGCCTTTGACAAAATTCAAAACCTCTCATAATACAAACTCTCAGTAAACTAGGAATAGAAAGGACTTTTCTTAACCTGATAGCATCTAGTGTTCTAATGATGAAGGTAGAATGCCTTTCAGATTGGGAACAGGCAAGAATTCCATTCTTACCACTCCAGTTCAATGTTGTACTGAAAACCCTAGTCAATGTAATAAGATAAGAAAAATAAATAATAGGAATACAGATTGGAAAGGACAAATAAAACTCTTTTTACAGATGACAAAGTTGTTCACATAGATAAGTCTAAGAATTTGTAAAAAAAAAAAAATTGATAGAATAAATGAATTTATCAGGGTTACATGATACAAAGTCAACATACAAATATCAATTGCATTTCTATATTTTAGCAGTATTAAAAATTTAATTTTGCAAAAAAATCATTTAAAACAGCAGAAAAAATACTTAAAGATAAAATATATTAACTACATATATGCTGAAAAATACAAAACACTGATTAAAGATATCAAAAAATATCTGGATAAATGGCTATACATACCATGTAAACAAACTGGAAGACTCAATATTGTTAACATGTCATCTTTCCCAAATTGATATATAGATTCAATACAATAAAAATCCAATGAGCAATTTTTATAAAAGCTGATTTTTTAAAAATTGTATGCAAATGCAAAGGTATCAGAATAGCCGAGACAAGTTTTGAAAATAAGAACAAAGTAGGACTCATACTACCTGGTTTCAAGATCACTGTAAAGTTATAATAGTCAAGACAATGTGATACTGAAGAAAAGAATACATACATAGATCAATGGAAAATAATAAAAAGTCCAGAAATAGATTTTGCATATGTAGTCAATTGATTTCAAACAAAGGTGCAAAGATACATCAATGGAGAAATCATACTCTTTTCTGACAACTGGTGCTATAAAAAACAAGTATCAATACAAAACAAACAACAAAAAAAGAACCTAGATCCATACATTGCTCCTACACAAAAATTAACTCAAATTGGATCATAGGGAAGCACCTGGGTGGCTCAGTCGGATGAGCATCCAACTCTTGGTTTCAGCTCAGGTCATGATATCATGGGTCATGAGATGGATTCTCATGTTGGGCTCCCTGCTCAGCAGGGAGTCTGCTTGAAGATTCTCTCCCTCTGCCCCTCCCTCCATTCGCACTTTCTCTATCTCTCTCTCTCTCAAAACCAGATGGCTCAGTTGGTTAAGTAAGCGTCCGCCTTTGGCTCAGGTCATGATCCCAGGGTCCTGGGATCAAGACCTGTGTCGGGCTCCCTGCTCAATGGGAGGCTGCTTCTTCCTCTCCCTCTGCTCCTCCCCACCCTACTCATAATCTCTCTCTCTCTCTTTCTCAAATAAATAAAATCTTTTTATTTTTTTTAAGGTTTTATTTATTTATTTGACAGAGAGGGAAAGCACAAGCAGGGGGAGCGGCAGGCAGAGGGAGAGGGAGAAGCAGGTTCCTAGCTGAGCAGGGAGCCCGATGCTGGGCTTAATCCCAGGACCCTGGGATCATGACCTGAGCCAAAGGCAGACACTTAACCAACTGAGCCACCCAGGTGCCCCTAAATAAAATATTTTTTAAAAAAAATTTTTTAATTGGATCATAGGACTGAATATAAAATTAAAAACTCTAAAATGTCTAGAACCCATAGGAGAAAAATCTTTGTGACCTAGGGTCAGGCAAAGATTTCTTAGAGATGATACCAAATGCACTATCCACAAAAGAACAAGTCAGTACATTTTATTTCAACAAAGTTAAGAACTTCTGCTCCTCAACAATGTTAAGAGAGTGAAAAACCCTGGGAGAAAATATTTTCAAATCACATCTGACAGAAAACTTGTATTCAGAATTCACAAAGAGTTTTCAAAATGTAATAAGAAAACAAATAATACAAGAAAAGAAATGGGCAAAAGATTCGGATACTTCACCAAAGAAAATGCTAAGACCAAACAAAAATCATGTGAAAAGAATCTTAATGTTACTGATCATTAGACAAATGCAAATCGAAACCATAATGAGATACTGCCATACACCCATTCGAACGGCTAAAAAAGAAAAAAACAACTAACAATACCAAGATTTGATAAGAATGTAGAGCAAGTAGAACTTTCATATATTGCTGGCAAAAATGCAAAATGCAAAATGGTATTGCCACTTTGGAAAACAGTTTGGCAGTTTCTTATAAAGTTATATATATATATATATATATATAAACAGACAACACAGCAATCCCACTTAAAGGTATTTACCCAAGTGAAATGAAAATCTATGTTCACACAAAAACCTGTACACAAACATTTACATTAGTTTTCATCATCTTTGCCAAAAACAAGAAACAACCACATGTCCCTCGACTGGGGAATGGATCAACAAACTCTGGTATTCCACACAGTGATATACTGCTCAGCAATTTTTTTAAAAAGAATTGATATATGCAATAAGATGGATGAATCTCAAATGCATTATGCTAAGGGAAAGAAGCCAGAGTCAGAATGTTACATACCATAAGATTCCATTTATTTAATATTCTTATAAAAACATTATAGAGGGGTGCCAGGGTGGCTCAGTTGTTTGAGCGTCTGACTCCTGGTTTCAGCTCAGGTCATGATCTCAGGGTCATGGGATCCAGCCAGGGCAGCCCCCTGCCCCTCCCCCTGCTTGTGCTCACTCTCTCTAAAAATAAATAAATAAAATCTTTTAAAAAATTACAGGGACAGGGACATGCTGGGCTCAATCTTACAACCCTGAGATCACGACTTGAGCCAAAATCAAGAGTTGGACGCTTAACAAACTGAGCCACCCAGGTGCCCCTAAATGATAACATTTTTAATGGAAAATGTTATTGTCATGTAGTAACAAATGATTAAAACTAACCACAGAAATTTTTAAACTCTTGAAATTAAAAATAAAATATTTACAATACATAGAGTACTTACTAGCTGACAAATGCTCTACAAAATTCTCTCTAATCCTTACAGGAACCCTTCAAATATTTACCATTACCCTTACTATCAGATTAAGAAACTGATCTTCAAAAAAATAAGACCTCCTAGTAAATTAAGGGGCATCTGGGTGGCTCAGGCAGTTAAGTGTCTGCCTTCAGGTCAGATCATGATCCCGGGATCCTGGGATAGAGCTCAGCGGGGAGTCTGCTTCTCCCTCTCCCTCTGCCCCCTCCCCACTCGTGCGTGGGCACACGTGCACTCTCTCACTGTCTCTCGCTCTCTTGCTCTTTCTCTCGCTCTCTCAAATAAATAAATAAAATCTTTTAAAAATAAATAAATAAAATAAGATAAAATCCAAAATAATGGGGCACCTGGGTAGCTCAGTCCTTTAAGCATCTGACTCTTGATTTCGGCTCAGGTCATGATCTCAGGGTTGTGAGATCAAGACCCGAGTCAGGCTCCAGTCTGGGTGTGGAGTCTGCTTAAGATTCTTTCTCTCAGGGCACCTGGGTGGCTCAGTCGTTAAGCAGCTGCCTTCAGCTCAGGTCATCGTCCCAGGGTCCTGGGGTCGAGCCCCACATAGGGCTCCCTGCTTGGCGGGAAGCCTGCGTCCCCCTCTCCCACTCCCCCTGCTTGTGTTCCCTCTCTCGCTGTGTCTCTCTCTGTCAAATAAAATCTTTTTTTTTTTAAGATTTTATTTATTTATTTGAGAGAGAATGAGATAGAGAGAGAGAGCATGAGAGGGGGGAGGGTCAGAGGGAGAAGCAGACTCCCTGCTGAGCAGGGAGCCTGATGTGGGACTCAATCCCGGGACTCCAGGATCATGACCTGAGCCGAAGGCAGTCGCTTAACCAACTGAGCCACCCAGGCGCCCCTCTGTCAAATAAAATCTTAAAAAAAAATTTTAAAAAAAGGTTCTCTCTCTCCCTCTCCTTCTGCCCCTCCACCCCTAAAAAATAAAATAAATTAAAACAAAATCCAAAATAATTTATTGCATCCAAAAAAAAAAAAAGTGCCTCCACTGTCACTTTCAAAAGATTAGCTCATATTAACTTTAATTAAGACCTAAAAGTTTTGGGGCGCCCAGGTGGCTAAGTCGTTAAGCGTCTGCCTTCGGCGGGGGTCATGACCCCAGGGTCCTGGGATCGAGCCCCACATCGGGCTCCCTGCTCAGCGGGAAGCCTGCTTCTCCCTCTCCCACTCCCCCTGCTTGTGTTCCCTCTCTCGCTGTGTCTTTCTCAGATAAATAAATAAAATCTTAAAAAAAAAAAAAAGACCTAAAAGTTGTAGTTAGCTATAGGCTCATATTGAGCCAACTTTGTGCTGTTGGATAGTAAGCTAGATAAACGAAGGAGTCCTGTACCCGTCAGATATCTGGAATATGGTGTCCACATCTGGGGAAGTACAGTATATCCTACAAATGATACCTACTATATAAAAGTGTCGAAAAACCAAAACGTTTGAACCTGTTGAAAAGAAGTCTGTCACAGATGATAGTCCCTCTGAGTCTTGCCTAGTCTTATGTAGTTTCTGGACCTGTAACAAGGATAAATGGGTGGTGGCTTCAAGAACCTGATTTTGCCCTCATGTTGCAATTGTATATTTTCTCATAAGCATGCAACATAAAACAAACTCTGAGAACAGGGTGACAGTCCCATTTCTCAAGGTATTCAAAAAGAGACTGCACGGCCACAAATCAAGCATACTGGGGAGAAGTTAGATGTCTAGGTTTCAGAAAAGATGGAGCCAGATGACCTCAAGTTTATCTTCCAATTCTGATTTCACTGTTCTTTGTGTGAGTCTCTATGCCAGGTTCTAATGTTATTGAGTTTGTGGTGAAAGGTATTACCACTTTTTAGAATTCACTTTAGACATATTTTCTCTTTGTAATATTAGAAGATAATTTTTTTTTTTTTTTTTTGACAGAAAGAGAGAGACAGTGAGAGAGGGAACACAAGTAAGGGGAGTGTGAGAGGCAGAAGCAGGCTTCCCGCAGAGCAGGGAGCCCGATGCGGGGCTCGATCCCAGGACCCTGGGATCATGACCTGAGCCGAAGGCAGACGCTTAACGACTGAGCCACCCAGGCGCCCCTATTAGAAGATAATTTTAATTCTCCTTATTTTAAAAAAAGGACTGTATCTACACAAATTCAAGCAGGAGCCATGTATCCATTTGTAATCAATTTCCAAGAAAAGTGAGTCCTACCTTCTCTCAATAATCCCCTCCAGCAGGTTCTAATCATGATGTTCCAAATTTCTTTCCTAGGGTAACCAAAATTTCTTCCTGATGTTTCTCATGTATGTGCCTGGGCTAAAATTCAGTGGGCTAAAAGATATTGAAATAGTAGTTCTGATAACTAAAGCATGATCCCACAAAAGTTACCCAGGCCTTCTCATCACCAAAACCTACCAATGTAGAATAAAAGAATTGCTATCAGGTCACAGGTCAGGAATCAGGCCAATCAAGACAACATTAGAGCTCAGTAAGAAAATCAGAATACTATGAAAATCTAAGATCGGGGCCAGCCGAAGTTGATGGAGAAGTAAGGGACTAGGGGTCTAGGGAGAAAGGAGAGGCAAGAAAGGAAGAGCATTAGCAGGCACTGTGCTATTATGGGCATTGTTTCTTTAAACCTTAGAACAAGTACATGAAGTAGGGAATCACATCTCTATTTTACAGATGGAGCTACGGAGGCCTAAAAGATCAATTAACTATCCGAAAGCCACACAACTGATAAACAGTCACATTTTACCAAGGTCTGCCTGATACTAAAGCCCAGACCTTCAGTATGTTAGTAGCTCTTCAACTCAGGGTGATTTTGCTCCCCTCTCCCCAACGCGGGGGATATTTAGCAATGTTGGAAGAAATTTTTGGTTGTCACAACTGGACCTCTTTCCATAGTCTTGGTCCTGGAGTCATGCCTTTTCCAATATTAAAGATACAGCCTGGGATCACTATGTGTCTGATTTCTGTCCTTCGGGAAATAGGAGGTTGGGGTGATACAGAAGAAACTTTTGAAAAAACACAGGTGACTGTTGAATTGAAAGAGGGATTTTGGAAAGTCTGACCCCAGTTCAAGAAGACAATACACAGAGCCCGTAACTGCTATATCAAGCAGCATAAAGCCCTGAGTCTCTGAGGCAGGGCTGGCATGGGGATGGGAATTATGTTCCCATTATCCACAAAGTGAACATTTTCCTAACAATAATGCTGTGATTTCAGAAGTAATTTTAAAAACAAGAATCTTTCCCCCAAACTCTACAGCTTTTCTGATTTTTGTCAGCAACAAAGAATTCACCTTCCAAAAGCAGGCTGCATCTCTGAATATTAAAACTCCCACCTTGGGAAATTTTTTAAGCCTTCAGACAACCCCTTTTAAAGTTATAAATGAAAGTCATTCAACAGACTATAGTGCTCAGGGGCCCCTTTTATCTCCTGAAGAAAGACAACACAGTGAAAACTTAGGAGCCAGAGACCAAATTACTGACCTTGAATCACCTTCCACACCACATCTGGCCCAACCAAGATAGGGGATTAAAAGCTTTAACTAGGAGCAACAGCAAGTGATGTAATTTGATGATATAAAGAAATCCATCAAGGGAGAATAAACGGCTAGATCATATTATTCATAGAGCTCTTAGAGTTTAAAAAGAGGCTAAATTTGCCTTCAGCTAAGTCCTTTCATGCTAAAAATCAACCATTCCACTTTCCCCTCTTGCCCAGAGAACAAGCAATTCCAGGACCAAAGAACTGGTCCACTGGAGCTTGGACCGTCTTAATGGGTTTATTATTTATCAGCCGAGACCTGCATGGGTGAACCCCTACATCACTCCCCCCAGCTTTATTGCTCTGATTTCCCTTTTTTATGATGGTGATTATTATGCCACACTGATACCTACTTATCCACATCTTCAATATGAGTTTCCATGTTCCTCCACCCTGGCTGCACTTCCTGTGCCAGCCAACTATGAAACTTTCTGAATTGCCATCAAATCCAAGCATCAAGGGTCTAATGCCCAAAACTTTAGCATAGCAAAAATGCACCATAGCACTTACTTTGTGGCATTTTCCCTGGGACTCACAAATGGCTGTCTTTATGCCTAAATCTGCTTCTCTTTGCCTTATTTTCTCCCTAACTCCTGCCCATAAGCACTAACTATCCATTCTCAGGCACTCGTTATATACCTGGCACTGTACTAGGTGTTTTACAAATACAGTTTTACTCAGTCCTTACGGCAAACCTATGAGGTAAGTATCATTACCTCTTTGTTACAGGTGAAAAAACTAAGGCTGGAGAGCTTTAGTAACTTACAAAAGGTAACACAAAAAGTAAGTGGAAAGTTTACTCCTAAGTCTGTCTGACTCCAAAAACCATTTTTACTACAGAGCATACAAGATTTATGAGTGAAACACTAAAAAAACGTTAATGGCAGTTATTGCTAAAATATAAGGTGATGGCTAATTTTATGTCTTTCTTAATTATTGTCTATATTTTTTCAATATTTAAAATTATACAAAATAGAGTAACAGAGACTGGATTTACTCTTACATCTAAAACAACAGGGGTGCCTGGGTGGCTCAGTCATTAAGCGTCTGCCTTCGGCTCAGATCATGATCCCAGGGTCCTGGGATCGAACCCCGCATCAGGTTCCCAGCTCGGTAGGAAGCCTGCTTCTCCCTCTCCACTCCCCCTGCTTGTGTTCTCTCTCTTGCTGTCTCTCTCTCTGTCAAATAAATAAAAAATAATCTTTAAAAAAATAAAACAACAAAAAACAGGTGAAATATGTGAAACGAAAGTTTTCAAGACACTGGACATTGGGCAACAAAGGCAGTGATCCCTGACAGATGGGAAACAATTAAGGTTTGCCTCAGTGCACTCTCTTAAGAGAGTGTCCAGACCTCTGCACATGGAGTGGAAACCAGGCAGGACATGGCAGACTCCCTGAGTTGAAAAGACTAAAATCTAAGGGTCCAGTGAAACCAAAGTGCCTGGAGTCCATAGCACACAGTACCAGTGAGGAAGGAGGTATACAGAGAGAGAACTCCAGCCATCTGCAGAGGGTACTCTTCAAGTATTTAATGAATTCTGATCAGTACATACATGTAAGGAAACTGCCTGGATCAGGGAAAAAACTATCTAAAAAGATTAAGGTATCCAGTGTTCAAATAGGGCTGGGAATAGTACCTATTCCCACCAACCAGACTAGAAAACCACATGACTCACAGGTCATGGAGTAGACTACACAGTAGAGTCTTGTCTCGGTAATGGAAAATATCCCTGGAGAGCTCTGCTCAAGTCCCACCTAATATTTCCTAAAAGCAATACCCAAAGCATCAAACTACTTACAAGTAATTAATGTGTCCCAGAACAAAACTCAAAAATATTTATAGGGATCCAAAATATATCCAGCCCTCAGTAAGGCAAAAATCACAGTATCTGACAGCCAATCAGAAAATTAAGACATGCAAAGAGGTAAAAAGATACAATCATAATGAAGAGAAAAATCCATTGAAACTGACTCAGAAATGTTAGCAAGACATTAAAACAGTTAGTATACCTGTATTCCATATGTTTAGAATTTGAAGTACAGGCATGAAAGATATAAAAATACCCAAATCAAACTTCTAGAGATAAAAAAATACACGGATGGAAGTAATGGAAGATTAGACGTTGTAGAAAAAAAAAAGAGTGAACTTGAAGATATAGCACAGAAATTACTCAAAATATGACACTGAGAGAAAAAAGAATCCAATAAAATTAAAAGAGCATCCATGAGATGAAAACTATAAACCCACATATCAAAGATCAAATGAATCCCAAGCACAAGAAACATTAAAAAAAAAAAAAACCTACACCAAGGCACACCATAATTAAATTGTTCACACCAGTAGTAAAGAGAAAACCTTAAATTCAGTCAGCAAAAAAAAGACATGTTATGTAGAGAACAAAAATAACAATGACAGGGGCACCTAGGTGGCTCAGTCGGTTAAACGTCTGCCTTCAGCTCAGGTCATAATCCCAGGGACCTGAGATAGAGTCCTGAGTCAAGCGGGAAGTCTGCTTCTCCCTCTGCCCCTCCCCCCACTCCTTCTCTTTCGAATGCACACTCTCTCTTTCAAATAAATAAAATCTTTAGGGGCGCCTGGGTGGCTCAGTTGGTTAAGCAACTGCCTTCAGCTCAGGTCATGATCCTGGAGTCCCAGGATCGAGTCCCACATCAGGCTCCCTGCTCAGCAGGGAGTCTGCTTCTCCCTCTGATCCTCCTCCCTCTCATGCTCTCTGTCTCTCATTCTTTCTCTCTCAAATAAATAAATAAAATCTTTAAAAAAATAATAATAAAATAAAATAAAATCTTTAAAGAAAAATAACAATGACATATTTTCTCATTGGACACAACACAAGGGAGAAAACAGTACAGCAACATAATAGAATTCTATACCCAGCAAAAATATCTTTCTAAATGGAAGGAAAGCAACATGGATGAAACTTGCAAACATTATGCTAAGAGACAGAAGCCAGTGACAAAGGTCCACATATATTATTTTATTCTATGAAAATGTCCAAAATAGGGGCACCTCAGTGACTCAGTCAGCTAAGCATCTGCCTTCAGCTCAGGTCATGATCTCGGGATCCTGGGATCAAGCCCCACGTGGGGCTCCCTGCTCAGCAGGGAGTCTGCTTCTCCCTCTCCTTCTGCCTCTCCCCCCTGCTTGTGCTCTCTCTCTCTCAAATAAATAAAATCTTTAAAAAAAGAAAATGTCCGGGGCACCTGGGTGGCTCAGTCGTTAAGTGTCTGCCTTCAGCTAGGGTCATGAACCCAGGGTACTGGGATCGAGCCCCGCATCAGGCTCCCTGCTCCCCGGGAAGCCTGCTTCTCCCTCCCCCACTCTCCCTGCTTGTGTTCCCTCTCTCGCTGTGTGACTCTCTGTCAAATAAATGGATAAAATATTAAAAAAAAAAAAAAAGGAAAAGAAAATGTCCAAAATATGCAAAACTTTACAAACAGTAAATTGTGGGTACCTAGAGCTGGGGGGGTTGGGGCAGAAGGGGGTAATAAATAAAAGGAATAGGATTTCTTTTTAATATGATAGAAAATGTTCTAAAATTAACTACGATATGATTGCACAACTCTGTGAATAAACCAAAAACCACTAAATTGTATACTTTAATTGGTGCATGTATGTGAATTACATCTCACTAAAGCTGTTTTTTATATGAAAGGAGAAATTTTAAATTGTTCATAAATACAAAAGCCAAAAAAGTCATCACTAGCAGACCCATACTACATATTAAAAGAAGTCCTTTAGGCAGAAGGAAAATTATACTAGATGTAAATATGGATCTACACAAAGGAGTATGAAGAACACCAGAAATGGTAACAGCAAAAGTAATGATTTTTTCTTATTTATTTAAATCTCTCTAAAAGATAGCTGTTGAAACAAAATTATTAACAGTGTATTATAGGTTTATTATACTTACATAAATGTAAAGTGTATGATAATTAAAATATAAATTCTGGGAGGGGAGAATGGAAGTGTACTACTGTAAAATTCCAGTACTATACCTGAAATGATATAGTATCATTTGACAGTAGATTGTGTTCATTTAAGATGTATACAATAAATGATAAAGCAATCACTAAAGTGACAACACAAAGGGTGGTAGATAATAAGCCCAAAAAGAGATAAAAATAGAATCATAAAAAATAATCCAAAAGAGGGGCCCCTGGGTGGCTCAGTCATTAAGCGTCTGCCTTTGGCTCAGGTCATGATCCCAGGGTCCTGGGATCGAGCCCCGCATCAAGCTCCCTGCTCGGTGGGAGGCCTGCTTCTCTCTCTCCCACTCCCCCTGCTTGTGTTCCCTCTCTCGCTGTGTCTCTCTCTGTCAAATAAATAAATAAAAATCTTTTTAAAAAAATCCAAAAGAAGGCAGAAAAAGAAAAAACAAAGAACAGATGAGACAAATAGAAAATAATGAGCAAGATGGCAGGCTTAAACCCAACCAGATTAGTAATCACATTAAGTGAAGATGCTCCAACTGCTCCAATTCAAGGCAGATATTCCCAACTAGAAATAGACAAACAGATCAGTAGAACAGAATAGAACATCTAGAGGCAGACACACTGATGAATGGAAAAATCATAGAAAATAGTCTTCCAACAAATGAAGATCAAACTATTATATATCCACATACAAACAAACCAAAAATAACTTTGATATATATCCCATACCATATATAAAAATTAACTCATTTGGACCCAAATATAAAATTTAAACTTCTAGAAAAGTACATAGAAGAAAATCGTTGTGTGACCTTGGTCTAGACAAAGATTTGTTAGATAGGATACCAAAAGCACAATCCATAAAAAAAAAATTGGTAAACTGAACTTTATGAAAACTGAAAACTTCTATTCTTCAAAAGTCACTATTGATAGAATTAAAAGACAACCCATGGGGCACCTGGGTGGTTCAGCTGGTTAAGCATCTGACTTCATCTCCGGGTCCTGGAATCGAACCCCTCATCAGGCTCTGCACTCAGCGGGGGTCTGTTTGTCCCTCTCCCTTTGCCCCTGCCCCTGCTCAAGCATTCTCTCTCTCTCTGTCTCTCTATCTCAAATAAATAAAAACTTAAAAAAAAAGACAACCCACAAACTTGTGAAAAAATTGGAAAGCATATATCTGATAAAGTACTTGTTTCCAGAACATATTTTTTAAAAACTCTCAAGTGTCAAAAATAAGAGAACAAACAACCCAATTTTTTTTTAAAGATTTTATTTATTTATTTGACAGAGAAAGACACAGTGAGAGAGGGAACACAAGCAGGGGGAGTGGGAAAGGGAGAAGCAGGCCTCCCGTGGAGCAGGGAGCACGATGCGGGGCTCGATCCCAGGGCCCTGGGATCATGACCTGAGCTGAAGGCAGACGCTTAATGACCGAGCCACCCAGGCGCCCCAACCCAATTTTTTAAATTGGCAAAAGATTTAAGCAAACTCTTCAGCAAAAAAAGATAAATGAATGGCAAATAAACACATGAAAAGATGTTCAATGAGGTGCCTGGGTGACTCAGTCACTTAAGCGCATCTGCCTTTGGCTCAGGTCATGATCCTGGGGTCCTCGGATGGAGCCCCATGTAGGGCTCTCTGCTCAGCGGGGAGCCTACTTCTCCCTCTCCCTCTGGCACTCCCCCGCTTGTGCACTCTCTCTCTCTCCCTCTCTCTCTCTCAAATAAATTAATAAATAAAATCTTTAAAAAAAAGAAAAGATGTTCAACATCACTAGTCATTAAGGAAATGCAAATTAAAACCACAATTATATAGCTCTACACACTTTTAAACTTAAAAGACTAACCATACCAAATATTGGCAAGGACATAGAGGAACTGAAACTCTCATACACTGCTGGTGTGAATGTAAAATGGTACAATCACTTTGGAAACAGTTTGTGTTATATCCACAAGAGAATACTACTTAACAATAAAAAGAATGGTCTATTGATATACACAAGATGATATACATTTCCCCTTACAAAGGGAAATGAGAAAAACTAGGGTTAAGACTGATATGTTCATTCCCTTGATTGTGGTATTGGGCTCACAGGTATATACATATGTCAATTTTATTAAATTACATACTTTAAACATGTGCCATATATTACTACATGCAATAACTTATATAACTTAATAATTTTAATTTAATTAATAATTTATACAACTATGCCTCAATAAAAATGGGCACATGATGTTTTATAATCATAAAGCCTTAAAACATATCTTAATAAATCTAAAGAAATATCTAAAGTAGAAGGAATTTCAGGGGTACCCAACTGGCTCAATTGGTGGAACATGTGACTCTTGATCTCAGGGTTGCAAGTTCAAGCGCCATGTCAGGTGTAGAGATGACTTTAAAAAAATAAATAAAATCTTTCAAAAAATAAAAATAAAACATATGGGGCGCCTGGGTGGCTCAGTCGGTTAAGCGTCCGACTCTTGATTTTGGCTTAGGTCATGATCTCAGGGTCATGAGCTGGATCCCCATGTCGGGAATCTGTGCTCAGCAGGGGGTCTGCTTGAGATTCTCTCTCTCCATCTCCCTCTACCACTACTCCCTGCGCTCACATGCACTCTCTCTCTCTAAAATAAATAAATAAATCTTAAAAAAAAAATAAAAATAAGAATTAGAGTAGAAGGAATTTCAGTTGCTATATTATAATATGAGGGAGATATTTAGGGGAAGTGGAATCTTCAGTTCCTATAAGTTCCTAAAAGTCGGGCGTGGCTGAAATATCTTATAGGCCAGACCACAGCTGGAGGTAATTACTTATTTGTCTTGTGAGTACTAACAGGAGTAAAATCTAAAATGAAAATCTACAGAATTTCAAGAGGTTTATTTCAACCATCCATACAAGGACTCTTCTCCTCTTGAGACCATAAAACATAAGAGAAGGCTTCTTCAACACCAACTCACATACTGGAACAACAACAAAAAAAAAAACTGATTTCAATAGATAATGCCCTGTGCTAATGTTTCTTTTCAACTCCCAAGAGATTCCATCACAATCATAAGGATTCCCACAAATCATTTCAGTAGGTACTGGGGCTCTACTTAAAAGCTGCCATCCCAGTGAAACTTCCTGTAATCAATCTCATTCATGTTTGAGCACTTCAAGACGGTCTTTTTAGCACTCAGGTTTGTGAGCCAAACCATAATAATTACCAGAGAGTTCTAGGACTGCACTCCTCTCTGTGGTCAACTAATTGCGCATGCTGCAGGAGAAACTGTGTGGGACAGCGGGCGTGGATCCATGCAAACCCTCCCCAAGGCCACAGAAAAGAAGCATTTAGAAATTCTACATTCTTGTTTAAAAAGTTGATATTCTCTTTTGGGGGGCTAAGGAGGGGGGAGAATGGAAGAGAAACAGAAGTAACTGGCTATATTGAAATCTTTTGGGAAAAAGTTCCAGGAGTGGAGATCAGAAAGGGGGCTTTTACTTTTTACTGTATACCTTACAGTATTTTTTTTATTTTCTAAGTCTTTCTGTGTGTAACTCTTTTCCATCAGTAGGGAATATCTGTGGGATTTAAGATCCTTTTGTATTCATTTTTACAATCCTTTTTTTATTAAAAAAAATTATTTAAAAAGTTCATAATCCATTGTATTATATCTTTTAATAAATATAATTTTTCAATAATGTTCATCCTCCATTGTCACTGGGTCCATTCAGAACGAGAAGAGATCATAGAGATCTCTTAATCCAAGACCAACCATTTTACAGATGGAAAACCTGATGCTCAGAATAGAGAACCAGGCTCCTCAAGTCTCCACCCAGTAATTGGCAGGGCGAATTCAAGATCTAAGGCCTCCTGTCAATACATTCTACCAAATTTCCCTTCTGCACTTACATATTAATATTTCATAATAAACTTTTTAAAACCCTAAGTGCACCAATTTTCTGGATGCCGCACCTTGAAAGAAAATATACCAAAGTGGAAAACTCAACAGAAAAGTAATTGCAGGGATTTAAGAAAGTTAGTTAGGGGAAGTTTTATTGAGATCCCCGAATTTCTCTAAAGCAACATTATGGGGAAGGAGTGAGGCACATGTTCTGTGTGGCTTTAGAAGGAAAAACTAGGTCCCACGAAAGGAAGTCCAAGAGGGCAAATGCCTGTGGTCCAACTCTCCGCAATGGAGTGGTATGTGTGCATGTGTGTGTGCTCGCACACACGCACGCACAGTGATTTGGGGACTAATGCCAGCTGTGTTAGAAAGAGCTAGACACGAGGAGAGGGATAACCTGGATGTACTTCAAAGTCTTTTCCCCTAAGGGCCCAGGCCAGAGTTCCACACACTGTGGTTGTTTCTAGGCACATGCCACCTTATCAGATCATTCCTTTCCCTTGCCCCCTTTCATCTGGAAGACACTGCCTCGTCTCCTACAGATCTCCCCCTGGAATAAATGCATTACAGTTGGCTTCACAGAAATAGAACCTTAAATCAGCAGCAACAACCACTGGGCAGGTAAGCAAAGTAAAACCACTGGGCCCCACAAATAGCCAAGGATCAGAAAACCCCCAAAGAGAACTAGGCAATGCTCAGAAAATGACGTGGCCTATTTGGTACATCCCAATCTTTCCATTTCATTACACTATTAGTCTCATTGGGATTTTGGTGTTTTTATTTTTTGTCTGTTTTCTTGGGTTTTTTGCCCTCATTTTAAAGCATCTTGTCGGTTCAAACAGCAGCAAAGCAGCTAAAATTATCTTAGCCAAAGGGTGCTGGGTCTTTAATGCAATGTTTAAACAAATACAGCTTCTAAACTTCCTTAGGGCAAGATTCACCCTTCTGTGAGTAATAAAGTAAGAGGTGACAGTGGCCAGAATAAGAATTGGGCTGAAACTGAGTATGATAAAAAATATATTTTTTTTAACTCATTAGCAAGTTTTCTTAATTTGTTTACATTCATAATGGTTTTATATATACATTTACACACACACACACACACACACACAGACACACACACACACACCATGTGAAAAACATGAGCTTCAGCCAGACAGATAAGGTCTTTGAACTTTGGTAAAGTGACCTGCCTTCTGAGTCTTAAGTTCACCAAGTGTAAAATGGGAAAAATAATAAATTTCTGCTGGTCACCTTCATATTAAGCTGGTTGCAGGTATCCTTACTTAAATAATACAAAAGACCCTCAAACTCAGCATGTCTAAACCATACTCTCCCTTCTGTGAGCCTATGCAATATTCCAAAGTTCTCTGTTCCTCACTGCATCACCACACACATAGCCATAAATTGGAATCATACTAAATCTGTCACTTTTCTTCTTCCTTACTCATCCACGTTAATCCAGTTAACAAGTCTTGCATATTAAAAATTAGTTTCATAGGGGCACCTGGGTGGCTCAGTCGGTTAAGCACCTGATTCATGGTTTCGGCTTATGTCATGATCTCAGGGTCATGAGACTGAGCCCCATGAGATTCTCTCTCTCCCCCTCTGGCCCCTCCCCCTGTCATGCTCTCACGTGTGCCCTCTCTCCCTCTCTCTCTCAATTAAATAAAAAATAAAATCTTTTTTTAAATTAAATAAAAAATAAATAAAAATGAGTATTACAAGGGGTTCTGGGCTGGCTCCATCAGTGGAGTGTGTGATTCTTGATCTTGGGGTTGTGCATTCAAGCCCCACGTTGGGGGTACAGATCACTTAAAAAGGAAATCCTTAAATAAATAAATATTATGCAGTTATTAAAAATAAGATTAAAAATAACTAATTCCTTAGAATGATGCTCCAAAAGCATGTGTGTATACACACACACACACACACGGAACAGAAGGTAGGAGAGAGGACAGGAGGGAGGGAGATAGAAACAAACTACAAGTTGTTTTTAGTAATTACCCAAAAGTGTTGGGAATGGAGTTGTTTTTATTTTTCTCTTTTTGCTTATTGGTACCATGTAAATGTTCTAGGACTATTAATCAAAGGAGAAAGTTCTGTTTTTAATTATAAGAATTTGCTAAGGAGGAGATTCCTTTAGTGGAAATAACATAATGACAAACCCTGTTGTTGTTTCAAGACCAAAAGAAGCAATAGTGGTTAGCACACAGACTCAGAGCCATACTTCCTGGCCTTCACTCGGGCCCTGCCACTTCTCATTTTGGAATCTTTGATGAACTACTTACCCTCTGACTCTCAGTTTCCTCATCTGTAAAATGGGGACAATATCAATACCAACTGCATAGGGTCGGTGTGACAATTAAATGGATTAACATGGGGTGTCTCAGTTGGTTAAGCGTCTGCTTTCGGCTCAGGTCATGATCCCAGGGTCCTGGGATTGAGCCCAGAGACAGACTCCTTGATCAGCGGGGAGTCTGCCTCTTCCTCTCCCTCTGCCCCTCACCCCCTGCTTGTGCGCTCTCTCTCTCTAATAAATAAAATCTTTAAAAATAATAATAAATGGATTAACACCTATAAAATCCTTTAAACAGAACCTATAATACATCAAGGATTATTAAAATGTTGCTGCTATTGGGGCACCTGGGTGGCTCAGATGGTTAAGCGTCTGCCTTCAGCTCGGGTCATGATCCCAGGGTCCTGGGATCGAGCCCCGCATTGGGCTCCCTGCTCAGCGGGAAGTCTGCTTCTCCCCCTCCCTCTGCTTCTACCCCTGCTCATGCTCTCTCTCTCTATCTCTGTGTCTCAAATGAATAAATTAAAAAAATCTTAAAATGTTGCTGCTATCAGTAGTAATAGTTTCACAACTGTCTTCATCATCATCATCCTCCTCCTCCTCTCTATCCTAATTTAGGTCCTTAATTTCTCTCACTTGGACTGTTGCAACAACTTTCAAATTACTCCCCTGCTTCTGGTATTGCAACATCATAAATTCATCCCCAATTAGCAGCCAGAGCGACCTGGCTAAGGACAGTTCTAACCACGTCATATTATTTTTTTTAAAGATTCATTCATTTACATCAGAGAGGGAGACAGAGAAAGCACGAGTGGAAGGGGCAGAGGGAGAGGGAGAGAATCTCAAGCAGGCTCCACACTGAGCTTGGAGCCCAACACAGGGCTTGATCTCAAGACCCCCGAGATCACGACCTGAGCTGAAACCAAGAGTCGAATGCTTAACTAAATGAGCCACCCAGGTGCCCCTGACCATGTTATATTATTTATATATAACATCTTTATCTTAGTGTGATACAGAGTTACTTACTGTTTCTGATCTGGCTCCTATCCACTCTCCTTTCCTTTCTCTCCTTATGGTGTGATCACTCAAACTGCTTCGCACAAACTCTGGTGAATCACCAAATTTCCCACATACTTTCTGGCTTTGCTAATGCTATTTTCTCTATTTGGATTGTGCCATCCTTTTTTTTCCCCGTGGATGGTTTTTATCCATTCATTCATGTTCATCATAGGTGCCATGTCCAAAAACTTTGCCTAAAACCTGATATTACTCCCCTTACTTTTTGCATAATATCCAGGGCTCTACTATGAAATATTCTGATTGTATGATTATTTTGTACACCAAACTATGGGAATCTCAAAGGCAAGGACTATGTTTATTTCCAATAAATCTTGGTATACCCAAATTCTAGCTTTACACAGACACTCAGGTATGCGTTTAACTGAACATACCTGTGTAACAACCTCGTGAAGTATTGTGAATTAATTGAAATGGCAACTCCCTTCTTTTGATTTCTTCCTTAAAAAGAAACCAACAACAAAAACACTAAGCACCTACGATGGGCCAACTCTCAACGAGGTACTGTGGAATTGGTAATGACATCATAATATGAAAACAGTGATAAGAGTCTTAGAAAATAATGATAGCATGAGGTTACATTTGATAAAGTCCAAAGACAAGACACAAATAGATGGTTAAGGGAATTTGCAAAGGGATAATACTCTGTGAAACTTCTGTACACAAAGATCTGGGAGATTGGACCCTTGAGGGCTTGGAGCTCCCAATGGTTTTTCCCAGAGAGAAGAGCAGCTGGATGACCCATGCTCTGTGTTCTGCCTTCTGCTTGGATTCTTTCTTTTTATTCCATGATAGCATCCAGGAGTCTCCTGCTCACTAAGAATTCCACAATGGCCACCAAACATGTCCTCTTTGTCTTGAGTAGAGCATGGATAGGCCGGTAGGTTCAAAATCAATGTCAATAACCACTAAACAGGGAAAAGGTAAAGGAAAGTATAATAGCAGAGATAGATGGTCAGATATCCAAACTAAGTATTTGTGAGTATCCAAACGTTAACAAAAGCATAAAGACACACATAGAGCGTACTTAGAGCAGTTATCATAGAGCCTCAGGAAGAGGAAGCCTTGGCAGTGAGTAGTTACGGCTTCCTCAGAACAAGCTTAGGAGGTAGGTGCATTCTACAGACAAGGAAACTGAGGCTCAGAATGTTCAAGAGAACTGCTCAAGGTCACAAGGTCAATTGTGGACAACACTCAAACCACTGTCTGTTAGACTGCAGAGTGTATGTTCTTTCCATGACACTAAACTCTCTGCTTAGCTTGCTGAATTCCCCTACACATGCAATAGATTTCTCTCCTGGTCATTACTACCTGTTATCTCAAGCTATGCCTGGTCATTATTGATTCAAGTGTAGCTTTAAAATGTTCACCACCACCCGCAATTAGCAGAAGCCTGCCGTGCTTCAGAGTGGAAGATGATCCAAAATAAATCCATATATTCTGTGTTTTGGTCTATTTTGTGTCTGACCCAATTTCTTGCTGCCCAAGCCTGATTTAGTCCCACGAGCATCCTCCCCTGGCTGCCCAGGTAGGAAAGGTAGGAAAAAAATGGTAGGAAAGAAATACAACACTGGTAATTGTATGCCCAGGTTGCCCACATTCACTGAAATAACCAAAAGAGGGTATGGAAATCGGGAAATTATATTCCAGGGCCTATCCTAGCATTCCCATTCCCCAGCATATAAGACAGAAAACTGCAATTGCAATGCCCATCACAGAAAACCAAACATCAATGCTAGCATCTGAACCAGGATTTAAAGGTTTGAAATGCAGAAATCTGTGCTCTGATCTGCAAAAGGGGTTGTCACGAGGATTCAAAATAATATGCATAACTTGCCTGGCCCGTTATAAGATAGGTTGGAAACCGCTACTATTGCGAATATTAGTAGTATGGAGCAGTTATATTGTTTTATCACATGAAAAGAGGTAATAATAGATTGATCTGGGAAGTCCTTACTGAATTGTTTGGGCTCCTACATGGGTCCTTTCCCTTCATCATGGGATGTGTACAGACAACTTAGACAAATAACCAGGGGCTTGACAAAGCACCTGTGGAGAGACATGGTGCAATCTCCCACTCCTCCTTGAGGGGCTACCAATCTTTTGATGAATGATGAGGGTGAGCCTCGGTAATGAGGCAGAGTGATAGGAGGCGCTCCACATTAAATATTCCAATCCCAGCTGCCATCCCCAAGGCCCCAGAATCCACATACCCAGATCTGAAGCAAATGAAAAACAAGAGGGCAAGTAATAAGTTAACAACCCACTTCAGAAATGACTGCATTCGTTCTGTTGAGCAGCTACTTAAATTCTGATGGTTCCCGCTCATTTGCCACTGTGTGTAATTCTAATCAGGATGAAAGTCCTTAATCATCGCAAAGTTACAGAAGCTTCCATCCTGAACCTGTAGGACTCTTACAAAAGTAAATATCGTGGGTTTGCCGGCCTCTGCAAAGGGAACTGAGTTATCAGCTATCACAGCTCCATCCCAAACTTATTCCTGAGGCTGCCAGGCTACAAAGCAGTACGTCCATCTATTCCCTATGTATTTGGTCTACCGGACTATAACTTGACCTTTCACCTACCCGTGCCCTGTGCATACAGGTCATCAATGTCCTCCTTGCTGCTCTGACTCAGGTCAGCACACATATCCTGACTCTCTGCTGTGCTGGTCATCTAACTGTTCCCTACTTCATTTTTCTTATATGTAAAGCAATTGGTCAAGGCAACTGCCCCATCAGGCACTTAATGCCCTGATACAGGGCAGAGCCTTTTATGAGGTTAATGAGAGAATGTCAGGGGGAAATACATGGACAGGAGATCTATGCAGCAAATGGAGCAGGCTATAAAAGTGACTAGGCTCTGTTTGGGTTTGACTGAGAGTAACAGAGAAGAGGAGAAAATCATGCTACTGGTGTACAATATCTTACAAAATTAATTAAAAATATGTTTCCTGGGGCGCCTGGGTGGCTCAGTCATTAAGCGACTGGCTTCGGCTCAGGTCATGATCCCAGAGTCCTGAGATCGAGCCCCGCATCGGGCTCCCTGCTTGGCGGGAAGCCTGCTTCTCCCTCTCCCACTCCCCCTGCTTGTGTTCGCTCTCTTGCTGTGTCTCTCTCTGTCAAATAAATAAAATCTTTAAAAAAAAAAATGTTTCCTCATTGTATTTATTTTTATTTTTTTTTTTAAGATTTTTATTTATTTATTTGAAAGAGAGAGCACCCATCAAATCTACTACCTCTCCTCTTGGGTCACGGCTAGCAGTGTGACTTCCCTTATCAATGAAATGCACCAGAAGTGATGTCATTTCTAGTCCTCTTCTTTAAGAAACCTGGCAGCTTCTGATTTCTCCCTGGTGAAGTCAGACACTTTGCTGTAAAGAAAATTGGGTTAGACTACTCAATGATGAGACACCACAAAAAAAGAGAAAGGCCATGTGGAAGAACACTGGGCCACCAGACATAGGAGTCAGGCAATACTGGACCTCCCAGCCAAGCCCAAAAGGCAGCTAAATGCATCTGCATGAGACATCCTACAAGCAAGACAAGCAGATGAACTTTCCAACTGAGCCCGGCGAACCCACAGCCAACCCATGGATTTGTGGGAAATCATAAATTATTACATAGACAATTAAAACAATAAGCATTCATTTTCTCTTCTACTAGACAATGAGCTCCTTAAGGGCAAGGACCATATCAAATTTATATCTGTATTGCCAGTTCCTAGACAGAAATCTGAAGAAATTCATTTATCAATACACCAGTAGAGTACATATGTAAGTGGCTAAGGCAGAGTGTTGGAACAGAAAGCTACTGAATGAATTCTTTCCTGTCTCTTTATGAGGATACTGTACATGCAGAATCAAAGCCCAGGGTAGGAAAACATCTAACACCTAAATGAGGGGGCGCCATCTTTGGAAACTCTATGCTCAACATCTTGGTTAAACAGGTCTCTTCCAAAACAGCCTGCCTGCCTATCAACTTCTAAGACAGAGGCAACCTGAGTAACCAGAGGAAGGGAAGTGGGAAACTTGGATTTATTGCACCAAGTTGAAATTACAGAGGGAAACAGATGGGAGATAAAATGTTCCATGAAGTTTACATTTTTCTACCCATTCATTCAGTGATTGCTGCTCACCATCTGTCTTCACTCTGGCAAGTTGGGTCTTTAAGCATTGAAAGAGCCTCCTTCTGTGACTACTTTAGAATGATACCAAATGTACTTCTGAAGGTTGTACCTGGTCTAGCAGAGCCTGGCTCTGTCCCTTTAAGCCTGGCGGCCCATCCCCACAACAGAAGGCCTAAAATGAAGTCATCTCTTTAAAAAAGGGGGGCACAGTCGGTAGAGCATATGACTCTTGATCTCAGGGTCGTGAGTTCAAGCCCCATGTTGAGCAGAGAGCTTACGTTAAAAAAAAAAAAAGTCACCTTTGGCACCTTTTTCTCTTTCTCAAACTTTGTCCTGAATCACCCTCTTGCTTTGTTTTTACACCTCTTTTCTGATACAAAATTTTTCATATGTCCTATGACTCTAACTATGTACCAGTGATTCAGACCCCAAGCTCTCTTCACTAATCATGATATCTTATATTCTCATGAATTTTCCTACTTCTGGGTACTGTGGACAAAGTGAAAATTCTCACTTATATGGCCCGGCCACAACATCCCGTATAAGCCTTTGTAATCTGTGTAATCTTTATGCATACATATGAGCATCAAATGATGCCCACACCCCACCTCTTGGTCAACATTTTACATGGATCCTTTGGAAATGGGGTAGGAAGGGGAAAAAAAAATCAAGGATATGCCCATCCTAATTTGAGTTGATGCTAATGAAACCCAGTGTCAGATGTTCTCATCAACTTTCACTCTTCATTTTTCATTACGTAAAAAGTCATGTCTTCCCCAATAATTTTTGTTAAATCCCAAGGTATTCACATTCCCACTGCCACGCCTCCCTGCCATTCCCTGAATCCACTGAATTCTGTTCCTGTTCTTAATTATGCCACATGTTCATTTACTGAGCCTCAAATATCTTTTTTATATCATCAAATATTTCTTGAGTCTTTCATATAAGAATGTAACAAAACCCAGTTACTGTTGTCAAGACATCAAGATCAAGTGGGGGTGACAGAAAAATCAATAGGCAATTAAATGCTGTGGTAAGTACTCCTAGAGAAAAAATAAAATGTGTTCTGTAAGCACCTCATTCTGAGAGTGAGCCAAGAGGTCAGAAAAAGCATCCCAAGCAGGTGAGACCTAGAAGCAAGTGATACCTAAAAATATTGCACTCAAAGTGTAGGTCATGAAAATAGACAAACCCACAATTACAGTTAGAGATTTCAGTATCTCTCTCAATAATTGATAATGAGTAGATAGGAAATCAGCAAAGATATATTAGACTTGACCAGTTATCAGTCAACTCATAAAACACTCAAACAACATCAGAATACACATTCTTCTCAAATGTATAAGGAACAATTACCAAACAAAAAACAAAAAACAAAAACTTTATCCTGGGCCATAAATCAAGTCTCAGTTACTTCAAAAGGACTCAATTCATATAAAGTATGTTCTCTAACCACATAAAAAATTAGATTAGAAATCAATAACACAAAGTTCTCTGGAAAATCCCAAAACATTTGGAATCTAAATAATACACATCTAAATAACCCTTGGGTCAAAAACAAAATCAAAAAGGAAATTGGAAAGTATTTGAAAAGGATGAAAATGAAAACACAACATATCAGAATTTATGGAATGCCACTGAAACAGTACTAAGAGAAACATTTATAAGACTAAATGCCTAGGGGTGCCTGGGTGGCTCAGTTGGTTAAACATCCAATTCTTGATTTCGGCTCAGGCCATGATCTCAGGGTCATGAGATCAAGCTGGGCATGGAGCCTGCTTAAAATTCTCTGTAGGGGCACCTGGGTGGCTCAGTCAGTTGGGCGTCTGCCTTCGACTCAGGTCACGATCCTGGATCCCTGGGATTGAGCCCCACATCAGGCTCCCTGCTCGGCGGGAAGTCTGCTTCTCCCTCTCCCTCTACCTCTCCCCTCTGCTTGTTCTCTCAAGTAAATAAATAAAATATTTTTTTTTAATTCTCTCTCTCTCCATTTGTCCCTCCTCCCTCTCTCTCAAAAAAAAAAAAAAAGATTAAATGCCTATATTAGAAAAGAAGTCTCACATCAGTAACTTCAGCTTCCACCTTAAAAACTAGAATAAGAAATTTAGCAGAAAAAAAGGAAATAATAAACATCAAAGTGGAATAAATAAAACAGAAAACAAAAAGGCAATAGAGAAAAACAATGAAACTAAAAGCTGTTTCAAGAATATCAATAAAATTAATAAAACTCTAGCCAGAACGATTAAAAGAAAAAGAGAAAAGACACAAATTACCAATATCAGGAATCAAAGAGTTACATCATTTAAGCTTCTATAGATATTAAAGGATAAAAAGCAAATATTGGGGTACCTGGGTAGCTCATCCAGTTAAGCATTGTATTCTTGATCTCACCTCAGCTCTTGATCTCAGGGTCATGAGTTCAAGCCCCACATTAGGCTCCATGGGCATGGAGCCTACTTAAAAAAAAAAAAGCAAGTACAATGAACAACTTTAAGACAATATATTCAAAAACAGCTAAAATAGATAAATTTCTTATGAGACACAAATTAACAAAACTCATTAAAGAAAACATAGGTAACCTGAAAATTGCCATCCACAAAAGGAATTTAAATTGTAATTTGAAACACCCCATAAAAAAAACTTCAGGGCCAGATGGCTTCACTGGTGCTTTCTACCAAATATTTAAGGACGAAATTATGCCAATTCCATATAAATTTCTTCAAAAATTAAAGAGATGGAAAGACTTCCCAACTTATTCCAAGGGCCATTCCTGATACCAAAGTCAGAAAATGACATTACAAGATAAGAAATAGACAAATATTCCTCTTGAACATAGATGCAAAAATTCTAAACAAATTTCAGCAAACCAAACCAACATTATGTTAAAAGGATAACAAACATATCAGGACCAAGTGGGATTTGTTCAAGGAATGCAGGGTTAGTTTAACAATTCAAAATAAATCAATGTAATTTACTACACTAACAACTATGAAAAAAAATGATAATCCTAACATATGCAGAAAAAGCATTTGCCAAAATCCAACATCCATTTCTGATTTAAAAAAAAAAAAAAACCCTCTAGCAAACAAGGAATACAAAATAATTTCTACAACCTGAAAAAAGCCACTCACAAAAAAACCCACACTTAACATCATCCTTATCAGTGAAAGACTTGGGGCACCTGGGTGGCTCAGTCAGTTAAGCATCTGCCTTCGGCTCAGGTCATGATCCCAGGGTCCTGGGATTGAGCCCTGCATCGGGCTTCCTGCTCGGCGGGAAGCCTGCTTCTCCCTCTGCCCCTCCCCCTGCTTGTGTTCCCTCTCTCGCTGTCTCTCTCGGTCAAAAAATAAATAAAATCTTAAAAAAAAAAAATGAGGGGCGCCTGGGTGACTCAATCGGTCAAGCGTCTGCCTTCGGCTCAGGTCATGATCCCAGGGTCCTGGGATTGAGCCCCACGTCGGGCTCCCTGCTCTCTCTGCTCGGCGGGAAGCCTGTTTCTCCCTCTGCCTCTTCCCTCTGCTCATTCTCTCTCTCTCTCTCTCTCAAATAAATAAATAAAATCTTCTTTAAAAAATGAAACTAAATTAAAAAAAAAAATGAAAGACTTGATGTTTCCCCCAAGGATCAAAGAATGTCCATTCTTATCATTTCTACTCAACATTGTACTGGAAGTTCTAGACAGTGCAATCAGGGAAGAAAAAGAAATAAAGTTTCCAGACTGCAGAGGAAGAAGAAAATGGTCCTTGTGCACAGATGACATAATTACCTATGTGAAAAAACAGATAAAATCCACTGAAAAACTACTAGAATAGGTAGTTTAACAAGTTTGTAAGATGCAAAATCAATATACAAAAATCAGTTATGTTTCTATATACTAGCAACCATTGAAATTGAAATTTTTTTTAATTTTATTTTATTTTGTTACGTTAGTCACCATACAATGCATCATTAGTTTTTGATGAAAATTGAAATTTTTTTTTTTTTT
>NW_022589733.1:10773807-10779583 GCF_004348235.1 Phoca vitulina | reverse complement strand
TGCTGAGCAGGGAGCCCGATGCGGGACTCGATCCAGGGACTCCAGGATCATGACCTGAGCCGAAGGCAGTCGCTTAACCAACTGAGCCACCCAGGCGCCCGAAAATTGAAATTTTTTAAATACAACTTAAAACAGCAGTTAAAAATATTGAATATTTAAGGATAAACCAGAAAAAGATGGTAAAGATCCATACTCAGAAAATAATGAAATATTGCTGAGATAAATTAAAGGAGAATTAAATAACTAGAGAGCTATACCTTGATCATTGGTTAGAAAACTCAAGGTTGTTGAGTTGTAAATTCTCTCCCAAGCTCATTTATGTATTCAAAGCAATCTCATTCAAAATCCTGGCACGTTTTTTCCTAGAAATTGATACGGTGATCCTAGAATTCATATAGAAATGTAAAGAACCAGAGGAGCTTGGGTGGCTCAGTTGGTTAAGTGCCTGCCTTTGGCTCAGGTCATGATCCCAGGGTCCTGGGATGAGCCCTGCATCAAGCTCCCTGCAGGGAGCCTACTTCTGCCCTTCCCCCCTGCCCATGCTCCCTCTCCCTCTCTCTCTGTCTTAAATAAATAAAATATTAAAAAAAAAAAAAAGAAATGTAAAGAATCTAGAATAACCAAAATAACTTTAAAATATAAGAATAAAGTTGGAGGACTAGTCTACCTGATTTCAAGAATTTTTTTTAAAACTAGAGTAATCAAAACAGCATGGCATTGCCTTAAGATACACAAATACAATAGAGTCCAGGGAGGGAAAAATTATGTATATAGGAAGAGCTGACATTTCATTTTTTTTTAAGATTTTATTTATTTTTTGACAGAGAGAGACACAGCGAGAGAGGGAACACAAGCAGGGGCAGTGGGAGAGGGAGAAGCAGGCTTCCCACAGAGCAGGGAGCCCGATGGGGGACTCGATCCCAGGACCCTGGGATCATGACCTGAGCCAAAGGCAGACGCTTAACAACTGAGCCACCCAGGCGCCCTGAGAGCTGACATTTTACAAAGGCACAGAGACAATGTAATAACCTTATCAACAAATAATACTATAACACTGGGTATCTATATGCAAAACAAAAAAGGAAAGAAAAGAAAAATAACTTGGATCCATACCACATACTATATACAAAAATTAACTCAGAATAGATCATAAATCTAAACATAATACCTAAAACTGGAAACCTTTCAGAAGAAAACATAAAATCTTTGTGACCATGGGTTAGGCAAAGATTATTTTTAATATTGTTTAAGTAATCTCTACACCCAATGTGGGGCTCAAACTCATGACCCCAAGATCAAGAGTCATATGCTCTACCAACTGAGCCAGCCAGGCACTCCACATGTACACATCTTATATAGTAAATACACAGAGCGTTATGTGTATATATATATATATATATATATATACATATAAATGCATATACATACACATGTACACATCATGTATATAGTAATGTAACCATGTGAGTGACATTCCATAACCTTTAGGCAAAGATTTTTTAGATATGCCCCTAAAAACACAATCCATTAAAATAACAAATAATAAAATAACTTCATCAAAGTTTAAACCTTCTACTCCAAAAGACTGGTAAGAGAATAAAAAGAAGCCAAAAAGGGAGAGATATTTTTGCAAAGTATATCACTGATAAAAGATTACATCTAGAATATATTTTTAAGACTTGTGAAACTCAACAATAAAACAATTCAGTTTTTTAATTAGACAAATAACTTTTATTTCTGATATAAAAAAATAAAATAAAATAAAAAGTCTCTTTAAAAGTGAAAAAAAGCTAAAACACAAAAAGAATTTAAAAATAACTAGCTACTTGGGGAACCTGGGTGGCTCAGTTGGTTAAGCAACTGCCTTCGGCTCAGGTCATGATCCCGGAGTCCCGGGATCGAGTCCCGCATCGGGCTCCCTGCTCGGCAGGGAGTCTGCTTCTCCCTCTGACTCTCCCCCCTCTCATGTGCTTTCTCTCTCTTTCTCTCTCAAATAAATAAATAAAATCTTAAAAAAATATATAAATAACTAGCTACAATAATTGTTAACAGATACACAATACACAAAATATGTAAATTGTAAGATCAGTAACATAAAATGTGGGAGTAGGAGAGGTTAAAGTATAGTTTTGGTTAATTTGATATCAACTTAAAGTAGACTGTTATAAGGGTGACTAGCTGGCTCAGTCAGTAGAGCATGCAACTCTTAACCTCAGGATTGTTAAGTTCAAGTCCCATACTGCGTGTAGAGATTACTTAAAAATAAAATCCTTAGGGGCACCTGGGTGGCTCAGTCTGTTAAGCATCCAACTCTTGATCTCAGCTCAGCTCTTGATCTCAGGGTCATGAGTTCAAGCCCTGCATTGGGTGCCACACTGGGTGTGAAGCCTACTTTTTAAAATTAATTAATTAATTAATTAATTAAAATAAAATATCTTCTCAATTTAAAAAACGTTTTAATAAATAAAAATAAAATAGACTGCTATATATGTAAGATATTTTACATATCCTATATCTGGGTCATGGTAATCACAAATTTTAAAAACCTGTAATATATACACAAAAGATAAAAAAGAAGGAATCAAAATATATCACTACAAAAAATCATCAAATCACACCCCTGCCTTCACCCTGTCTGTGTCTGGGGAGAAAAAATGAAATCACAAAGTTAAAAAGAAACAAAGGTACTACAAAACAGTCAGAAAACAATTAACAAAATGGCAATAGTAAGTCCTTACGTATCAATAATTACTTTAAATGTAAATGGTTTGAATTCTCCAATCAAAAGACACAGAGTGGCTGAATTGATAAAAAAAATTAAATTAAAAAAATAAGATCCCATAAAATGCTACCTATAAGAGACTTACTTTAGTTTTAAGGACACACATGGGCTGAAAGTAAAGGGATGGGAAAAGATGCAAATGTTAACCAAAAAACAGCAAAGTTGGCTATACTTATATCAGACGAAAAAGACTTGAAGTTAAAAACTGTCACAAGAGACAAAGGTCACCATATAATGATAAAGAACTCAATTCATCAAGAGGATATAACAATTTTAAATACATATGCACCCAACATTAAGGCACCTAAATATATAAAGCAAATATTAACAGACATGAAAGGATAAGTAGACAATAATACAATAATAGTAGGGAACATCAGTATCCCACTTTCAACAATGGATACATCATCCAGACAGAAAAGCAGTAAGGAAATAGCAAACTAAAACAACACTAGAGATAAAATGGACCTGGCGTGGGGAGGGGAAAAAAAGTATAAAATGGATCTAACAATATATACAGAACTTTCCATCCAACAGCAACAAAATATATACACATTCTTTTCAAGTATACATGGAACATTCTCTGGTATAGATCATACATTAGGTCACAAACAAGTCTTAACACATTTAAGAAGATTGAAATCATATCAGGTATCTTTTCTGAACACAATGGTATGAAACTAGAAAGCAGTAACAGAAGGAAAAGTGGAAAATTCACAAATATGTGGAAATTAACACACTCCTGAACAACCAATAGGTCAAAGAAGAAATCAAAAGGGAAATCAAAAAAAATCTTGAAACAAATAAAAATGGAAACACAACATACCAAAACTTATGAGATGGAGCAAAGCAGCTCTAAGAAGGAAATTTATAACAATAAATGCTTACATTAATTTAAAAAAAAATGAAAGATTTCAAATAAACAACCTAACCTTACACCTCAAGGAACTATAAAAAGAACTGGGGCACCTGGGTGGCTCAGTCGGTTAAGTGGCTGCCTTCGGCTCAGGTCATGATTCCAGGGGTCCTGGGATTGAGCCCCGCATCGGGCTCCCTGCTCGGCAGAGAGCCTTCTTCTCCCTCTCCCTCTACCTGCTGCTCCCCCTACTTGTGCTCGCTCTCTCTCTATCAAATAAATAAAATCTTAAAAAAAAAAAAAAACTAAACCTGCAGTTAGGAGAAAAGGAAATAATAGAGATAAGAGCAGAAATAAATGAAATAGAGACTAGAAAAATAATAGAAAAGATTAATGAAACTAAGATCTGGTTTTTTGAAAAGAAACAAAACTGAAAAACCATTAGCTAGACAGAAAAAAGAAAAAGAAGACTCAAATAAATAAAATTATAAATGAAAGAGGAGACATTATAACTAATATTACAGAAATGCAAAAAATCAGAAGAGACTGTTATGAACATGTATACACCAACAAATTGGACAACCTAGAAGAAATTAAATTCCTAGGAGCATACAACCTACCAAGACTGAATTATGAAGAAATAGGAAATCTGAATGCACTGATAACAAATGAGATTGAATCAGTAATCAAAAAATCTCTCAACAGGGGTGCCTGGGTGGCTCAGTTGTTAAGCATCTGCCTTCGGCTCAGGTCATGATCTCAGGGTCCTGAGATCGAGCCCCATGTCGGGCTCCCTGCTCCATGGAAAGCCTGCTTCTCCCTCTCCCACTCCCCCTGCTTGTGTTCCCTCTCTCGCTGTGTCTCTCTCTGTCAAATAAATAAATAAAATCTGTAAAAAAAAAAAAAAAATCTCTCAACAAAGAAAAGCCCAAGACCTGATGGCTTCACTAGTAAATTCTACCAAACATTTAAAGAAGAATTAATGCCAAGTCTTCTCAAACTCTTCCAAAAAATTGAGGGAGGAAACCCTTTCAAACTCCTATTACAAGGCCTACACTATCCTGTTACCAAAACTAGACAAGGATACTACAAGAAAGGAAAATTACAGGTCAATATCGCTAATGAACATAGATGCAGTAATCCTCAATAGCACCTTAAAAGGATCATACACCATGACCAAATGGGATTTATCCCTGGATAGAAGGATGGTTCAATATATGCAAATAAGGAAGGACGATACACCACATTAACATAATGAAGGATAAAAATTATGATCATCTCAATAGATACAGAAAAAACATGAGACAAAATTCAACATACATTCATGATAAAAACTCAACAAAGTGAGTACAAAGGGAACATACCTCAATATAATAAAGGCCATGTATGACAAGTCCACAGCTAACAACACAATTAATAGTGAAAAGATTAGTTTTTCCTCTATGATCAGGAACAAGACAAAGATGCCCACTCCCACCACTTGTATTCAAAATAGTACTGGAAAAAAAAAAATAGTACTAGATGTCCCAGCCAGAACAACTGGGCAAGAAAAAAAAATAAAAGGAATCCAAATCAGAAAAGAAGAAGAAAAATCATCTCTATTTGCAGATAACATAATATTATATATAGTTGACCCTTGAACAACATGGGAGTTAGGGGCATCAAGCCCTCACAGAGCCAAAAATCCAAGTATAACTCTTGATTCCCCCAAAACTTAGTTACTAATAACCTACTGTTAACCAGAAGCATTACTGATAACATCAACAACTGATTAACACATATTTTGTATGGTATATGTATTATATACTGTATTCTTACAATAAAGTAAGCTAGAGAAAAGAAAATGTTAAGAAAATCATAAGGAAGAGAAAATACATTTATGTATTTATTAAAGAAACCCACATATAAACAAATGGACCCACATAGTTGAAGCCTACATTGTTCAAGGGTCAGCTGTATAGGAAACCCTAAGGACTGCGTGCACACACACACACACACACACACACACACACACACACACACACACCTATTAGAACTAATAAACAAATCCAGTAAAGTTGCAGAATACAAAATCATATTCAAAAATCACCGCATTTCTGGGGCGCCTGGGTGGCTCAGTCGTTAAGCGTCTGCCTTCG